>NW_027179741.1:147500-160000 GCF_036669935.1 Montipora foliosa
GTGAAGACTCCACAACTTGAGGAATCTGTTTGCTGGCGGGATTTTGGACACACGTCCCTCCACCCCTGGAGGTCAATTTCTAGAGTCGACAAAAGGTTCCTAGAAAAGAAACAACAGTACCTGGGAAGAACATGATTTGATGATTCGTGATACACTCATAGATTAAAGGCAAGCGTTTTATTGGATGCCCTCAGTACGAATTTCATAAAAAACTCCATGCCTCATTTTTTTGAAGAAGGAGGGCATCGGATCCCTATTCTCACTGTCGTAGTATGCAAGTACTTTTTCTTTCATTTTGATAGCCTATAGTAATAAAGTAGTTGAAGTCTTTACTTTCGAGATAGTAAGGGGAAACGAACCTTCAAAAGTTACACCGTTAACTGATCCAGAAGAGATTCAGACCGCATTCTTGATTAGCTCTCGGTAACATGGAAATTTTTAGTTTTCATTTTGTCAAACTTACCCCTAATACCCAGTGATTTCCATTGTTATGGACTGGAACCAGAATCAATTCGCTATTTAGAAAATTTTCCTGTAGATTAAATCAATGAAAGATATTGGTGTTCAAATGCAAAATAACTGACAACAGCAAGCATTTACTGACAGAGGTATCCAGAGATGAGTCATCAATAAACTCAACTTTACCTTGTTAATCCACCTCTTTAAGTTCGCTGTTTGTGTTCGTTTCTAAGTTTCCGGAACAAAATTGTGTTTGTGCATGTTACTCTTCTACCCTGTTAAAACAAACAACGGATACATGATTTAATCTCCATAGTATATTTAACAATCATCTTCCGAAATTGCGCGGAATATTGCCTGATACTTAGCTGACTAGGCCGTAGGCCGAGTTGGCTAAAATCACGCGATATTCCACAAGAAAGAACAGGATAATTGTTTTATTGTTCAACACATTGATAACAAAGTCCAATTTTCTACGTTTATTGGAAAAAAAAAGCTGGAAAAACTACCATTTTTCGCCGTGACACAAAAATTTTGTATATCGCTGGATATCTGTTGAGTATGAACGACGATTATTGAGCGCGCTACATTGTCAAAATGTGTTGAATAATAATTTCAGATATATACATGCACCACGTCAATCAAGAATAACTGAAATTCGACGTGTTTTTGTTTCATGTGTACTACAGGAGTGTGTAGAAACTGTGGACTATGGACAAATATACGACTTTTCGCTTCTCCAGCTGTTTTGGCACACCCAGCCTGAGTTGGTTACACTTAGCTCACTTTAAAACTTAAATATAAATGGATAACGACTCAAGTTTATAATACAAATTTGACACCGAGCAAGGCTAGTACATGTAGGTAAAAATGATACGGAAACAACTCTGGCGTAGGGTGGCAGTAAAGCAAGCTAACTTAGTTTTAAGATTTTCTTACCTTACCTCTTTTTCGCCTTCAATTTGCATGATTCGAAATGAAGAATTTATAACCTTTGAAGATAAAATGTTACTTTAAGTTGTCTGTTGTCAAATACAAACGAAACGAGGAACATTACAACTGTAAAAGGAGAATGTTTTCAATTGAAGCAGGAACCACCCACAAAATTACTGAGCCTTTATGTTTTTGGTGCATTTTAGTCTCTTGTGTATACGTACTTGGTCATTCAGCCAACCGACTTGAACAACGCCATCGCCATCGTTGTCTTTGCTAAAACGGGACATCTTCTTCTGGTCTGAATTGTTTTGAAATCAGCAACGCTGATTTTAATGTTGCCAACTTTGGCAACTATTTCCTGTAAGTTATTTTTTCCTAGGTTCCATGCAGAATCCACCTGAAGAGGAAAAGTTAAGGCTATAAGGCGATAAGCCCAATAATTCAACGAACCTGGCAAAAACTGCTGACATGCGTGTTTTTTTCTTTTGGCGTACTTCTCTTATTTTAGCATTGCCGGAATTGTGGTAATAAGGGGACGAAAAAGAAACCCAAATACTTAAGAATGGATATACGCGCACAGAGTGGGTATATATCACTGTAAGTCTTTATCAAGAACTTTCGTTACAAGTGAATTCAAAAGGGTGATTTCATTTTCATCAAAACAAAGCTTTTACAGAACATTTATTCGCTTGTCTGTGGCTGTGCGAATTTTTCAAAGATCTTGTTTAGTTTAATCTTATTTCTATTCCGCTTGCTATGAAACATCAATTTGTTTTATCCATTTATCACTCCATGAGAGGTCACACTAGCCTTTTTGTCTGCAGGTTTAAAATTGAGATTTCATTTTCATCAAAACAAAGCATGCCCAGACCATTTTTGCAGGTTTGTAAAATCAGGCAAACAATAAATCCTGTAATTATAACTTCAAGTGAAGAAAGAATCTGCGGAAAATTCATCTACATAGTATATATTACTGAATCTCACTTTCTTCAACCAGAAATCCGCACCTTTCCTTTATGAAGATACTTCTTGTTATACTCTTTGTACTTTTTTTCTATGGTGCCGTAGTGTTCCACAGAAAACCCCTTCTTCCCTTTCAGCCCAACTCGTAGTCCTCTGCAAAATATCCATTCTTGTTCTACTGTTTCCGTATCACTATGATATACGAAAACGTCTCCAGGGCGCCGGTCGGGAAATTTTATGGTCGGGTTACCGTTTTCAGGCAGGTCTATAATGCGGCCCACATGAAATTTGTGGGGGTAAAATACAGCCACCCGTTCCGAGATTTCCAAGTCCTGAAATTCCTGTTAGAGATACAACATATCTGATCAGTTGGGGCATACATCGTTAAGTCCAAGGTGGGGTTACGGCTGCATGAATGAGTCAAGTTTATATGTACTTAGTTCAAGCAGGAAGAACCAAACCAGCAGCGATTTATAATAGATTAAAGGAATGAATGAACGAGTACATTACCTTCTTAGCGTGTTTGGCAGGTGGCTCAAGATTTTCATCGTCATCAAGTAAGGGCTGTACGAAAATATAATACAAAAAACATGAAGTAAAATTTAAATGAACACAAGAGGAAGTATACACCTTTTTCCTTTTAAAAGAATCCCTAACTTTGAGGCTAAGGCTGAACCGAAACTGAATGTTCTCTTTAATCCGAAGTTCTTAACCGTTACTTGACTGTATAGCATTTCCGAAAAGAGATAAGGACATTACCAGGAAACTTGTGAGCTGAATGAGAATCAAATTCTTTTGACGTATGTGCATCTGCGTTAATTTCAGCCTCGATGTTCTTATAAAAAAATGGCGCATTAAAATTCTAAAGCAAGGAAGAGAACGCCATATAAAGACAAGGAGTGAGTGTGAACACTCGTTACCTGGTCGGGTTCTGTGTTCGTTTGTCCCTTACTTTGTATGTTCTCAGTTTCGTCTTCCTATTCAATTAAATAAAACATGTAATAGTTCAACACATAGCAACTACGAAAATTCTACTTGCCTTTCCCAGCAGAATAAAGGGCGTAAGTGTCCAATGTTTGACTTCAAAGCCACCTTGGTGTTCCAGTTGCTAATGATAACCCACAAGCACATGGCCTTTTTATCAGGAGATTGTACACAAAAATGATATTGGAATGTCCGTGCACTACTAAATAGGGCCTTGGCAGTTTTACACTTTTTTTCAGGTTGCTTCCAAAACTTTCATTTGAGCAAAAAGCAAAGAAACGTAAAAATCAAGAGTCCAATATCTTCTCCTAAAAAGCAGACCACTTCTTCGGCGAAGTTATCTCTGTATTCAAGGTATACTTACAAAATCTGAGTCCTCCTGCTTCAATTCGGCGAATTTACATTCATCCGGGAGAACGTCATTTTTTACCTGGAAGTGATGAAGACCAAAAAAATAAATTTATTATTCCCACATATTACTGAAATTCTTGATATTCAATAATTTGCTGACGTGGATCTTGGATAATACTGAAATTTGCAAAGAACAAGTTCAGGAAAGGTACAAGGCCCCTTAAATCACACTCTGGTCGCAGGCCATCTACATGACCAACGTCTAACTTGAACAGGAGGGTTTACCATTTGTCAACAAAAACCGAAAATTCCGGTTGGAAATTAAAATGGTACAGCTCATTCCACCGGAAAGTTTCCAAAAAATTGGAGATCCTCACACGTATTCCTCTTTTCCCGTTCCAACCGAAATGGCAGGAAAAATCCTGTACCATTTGTAAACTGCCACTCGACCCGGTTCACTTTGGCCTCTTTCCTGCCTTTCGACACTGCAGATGCAGCCGCCGTTTTGATTTGTCATTGTTTTCTTCTAGTCAGAAGGGACTCGGTCCTGGCAAAACGCCACACCTGGAAAATCTTGTACCATTACGACCGTTCCATTCCAACCGGATTTTCCATGCAATGGTATACGCCCCAGGTTTCTGGTAAATAAAAGTGAAAGCAGTCTTCCATGCATAGCACACAATCTTAGAAAAAATCGTCATAAATGCAACCAGTGATATCGACACATGTTGACTGATAACCTGGTCGTTTTCTCTGTTTTGAAGTCCTTTATCTCATATTTCTTCGGTTTCGTCTTCCTATGCAATAAAAAATGAAGTGTTTGAGAGTATGAGGCATGCAACGAAGCTGCCAAATACAAGCAGTAACTTTAATTTTAAAATGTAGAGCTGTACTGACCAGATATGAGTCCTTGTGCTTCAATTCTTTGCACTTCAGGAGAACCTCTTGTTTGACCTGGAAGTGATGAAAACAGAAACGAAATCAATAAAATTTCTTTTAACATTTCATTGCATTCCTTTGAAGAGAAGATGGTGATTACGCAGCATGGTTAAAGTCCAGAAATACGGGACAGTTAAGGTGTGAGAAAACAACACGACAGCAAATATATGCTCGGGGGGAATGAATTTTCCTTTACACAGTATAATCTCTTTATAAGCTTTTGTTAGACTAACTTCATTTCTAGAACGTAGTTTTTTCAAATTAGAATAGTACTGTTTATCAGTCGTACTTTGTCATCACTTTCTTCAAGACACTGCACGTCCTCTAGCAATAGTTGAGGATCTTTTCCGTTGACCTTCGTAACAAAAGAACACACAAGGGTCAATCAGAGGACCTCAGCATTCGCTGTCTGGAAAGCAAATTAGTATTAACCTTAACCGCCATTGTCAAGCAACAAAAAACAAAAAAGTGTGACAACATGCATCTTAAAACAAGGTGCTATTTTATCGTGTGTGGAGCTCATAACATGACACCTTTATGAATACTTAGGACAAATAAGCCTTACAAAGAAGCCCACCAAGTTTTAACATGTCTGCCAAGATCGTAGTGCAGTCCCGAATTTTCAGTCATATCCTTGCTTTCTCGAACCTCCCGATCATTTTTAATCAATGTTTTACTCCACTGGCAAAGAGAATTAGTAGATATTTATCCTCAAGTTTGAGAAATCCAGATTTTTCGGTCCTATTCGATTTTTAGGGATTCTACGGTACTTAGAAAACAGCCTGTAAGAAATCACTACTAAAAATAGTAGTTTTCAGTTACAATAAAAACCATTTTCAATTTGATGTTCGTTCTTGACACTACATGATATGATCGATTCCTCACTATACCTTGCCTTTTAGCTCACTCAATCCACTTTTGCGCACCTGTGTTATTGGCTCCTCCTCCAAAGAGTACATTAAGGCAAAACCTGAGATTCTGTTCTATTACAGGTGTCTTGAAAATGAAGACTCTATAAGACCCTATGACCCCGAAAACTCAAAAAGGTCCGAAAACAAAGAAAGTAACCCAAAACCCTCAATTTGGTTAACTCTAGGCGTTGGTTAGCCAACTTGAGGGTTTTGGGTTACTTTCTTCGTTTTCGAGTTTTTGGGGTTTTAGGGTCTTAGGATCTTCAGCCTTCGATTATTCTACTTTTTAAGTCCCATCAACCACAAATTTGCTGTCTTTCCTTCCCTGTCATGCGCGCTATTAAACTATGGCAAGCCCAAATATCAAGACAACCTTCATCATTGTGGACAACCTCCAATCAATAAATCTCCAATAAAAACGAACACTGACACTTACATGCTCAAGCCCAAGGTCTGCCATAATCAGTGGCTCTTTGAGTGAGGCAACCTCAGCTTTAAGCTGACTGATTTTCTGTCAATGAACGTACAAGAAGATAGTAATGTACGACAGTACATCGCTTGGAGAGTGCGATTATAACCACTGAAACTAGCAAAATTAGGGGAAGAAACTTATAATAAGAGTAACTGCTTACCTTTTCAAACCATGTGTGCAGCTCGCCCTTCTCATTCACTAGTTCGGTTATGCTGTTTTTCAGTCTTTCATTTTCTTGTAAGGCCTTTTATAACAAAAAAAGAACAAGCCTGGTTAAGAAGTGCTTTTTCCTTTCCCTTTGGTAGGCAACTGCATACTGAAAAAATAATAGTTTTTTTCCTTAGTATCCAAAGGTAGGTTGCTTGAGTACCGTGAGTAAATACAGCTTTGTTATGATGAGGCTATTTTTCCGTGAATATGTTAAAACGAGCGTCTGAATGTTGTACATCTCTCCGGAAGATCCCAACAATGATAAAAATAATTCACTTACCGACTGAAGTGTTTTGCCAAGTTGACAGGTCGTATTTTTCTCGTCACTGAGATTTTCATTTAGTTGCTCTATTTCGGTACGCTGAAAACAAAACAAATGAAATACATATTATATATCTACAAAAGAGGACGCATCCGAAACATAAGAATAAAAAATGTATCACGTCATGTCATACTTCAATTTATAATTATCAGTGCCCAGCGACGGCGTCTAAACTGCCTAATAAAGGGAGGATAACCAGGAATGAAGCACTTTATAGTCCGGCTTTAGATGGAAAGAAAACTAACATAACGCCATTAGTTTTCATGTATCATCCTGGATTACCTAATATAGGGGTCTATTTCGCGATCTTCATCTTTTATTGCATATGTCTGACAGGTGCAAGAAGGTAATTAAAGAATATCCCATACTGGCATTTCGTCGCCCCAAAACCCTAAAAGATTATCCTGTGCGCGCTAGAATACAATCTGACGACAAAAATGAAACTTCTGCATTCTTTTGTGATAGTTTGATTCAACTTGGCCCAGAAATGTTGCAACAATTCGAAAGGTATTCGTGTCCATTTCGTGTTGCCACGTTATCTACAAAACGTTCCCTTTTTTCCCTTTCTCTTTCTCTGCCCTTCTTTCTTTAACTCTTTTTGTCCAGATTCTCAAATATAGATCGTAGAGTTTTTAATTAAACAATTATTCTATTCGGGCTTGCTGGGTATATAACCACTCATTTCATATCCAGCGTTCCCTCATAGAATAATTGTTAAGTAACCATATTACATTCTAGGTTGGTACCAGGTGATAGGACCATGATATACAGGTACTTTTTTTACAGAGGGACACAATGGTCTGGGCGATGTTTAAGTTCCAATAATTGATAAGGTTAATGGCACTGTGGACAAGTCATTGGAGAAAGAGGGCCAATGGCCATATAGAGAAGGTGAATTTTTGTTGTCAAAACCGCGGAGGTTAAATTGAGTATGGGAAACTCAAGACTGAACAACCCTTGAATAAATTGAAAATTGTAATTGCTCTGCGCGGGATTTGAACCCACGTCCCCCTGATCACTAGTTGGGTGTGATCACCACTACGCTTTCAGGACAATGCTGGCAACATGGCTGATTAATCACTTAATGTGTGGTATCACCGGTCTCTCTAGGGCCAGTTTTTTCCGTCAACTCTCTCTAAACTTCTCCTCAACTTGGACTGTGAATCCATTTGCGGTCCTCCAAGGGGTGATACGCAGTTGGCTCAAGGGAACCACTTGACTGACACGCTTTATGTAATTAATTACCCTTGCTCGCCTGTGAATTACATCAGAGGCACCCAACGAGCCAAATCAACCAACAGCTGTAATCAAAGGTACCCAAGGGTGAGCTCGTGGATAACATGTTAACTAATTAGAAGTTAACAATATAAAGGAATGTATCTTACTTTCTTAAGTGCACAGGTGTCTTGTAGGCGTTTAATGCAACATGGTTTGAATTATCTTTTTCGCGCGCGAATGACTAATATTTTGCTCCGGTGACTAGTTTCTTAAAATTAGCCAGAGGGGGGTGTAAGTAGTTTAATTGTAACGGCATGTGATTCCCAGAAATTTGTAGTTACTGCGTAAAATCTTAGCAGAGTTTCATATATGTTTTTTCTTATTAAGTTTTATCAAAATATTTTGATCAAATTCTTTCATCAAAAAAAATTTTTCTGCAAGGATTGTGTTATTTTACAAGAGTCATGCTCAAATTTCACAGTACACATTCACATGTTTTTTTTCGGCAAACACTCCTGCTTGCTGCAATTTCTTCTGCAATTGCTTCATCCTTTTCTAAAGCATCCAAAATAGCTTCTTCCAACTTGCATATGATTTCCATACGGTCATGATGCGAAATTTTGATTTGTTTCAATTTATTTTGCTTTGGAGTGATGATTTGCTCTGCGTCTCCCATTAACTTTGGAGCGTACAGGTGATGCCCTTGGCTCTACTGCTCTTTTTGGAGACCATAATATTATGATTTTGCACAAATCCGTCTCTATATCTCGAAAAAGAGACTGTTGTTTTTCTCTCCAAAAAAAAAAGGCTGTCCAGCACTCTTCTACAACAAAAGGTACTGTTCTAAAAGATATAAAACGTGTCACTATTCCCTAAACCATTCACACATTTGCTGTTGTTAGATCAAGGAAACGTTCAAATTAATCAAGATAAAGAAATCTGTATCTGGTCTCACGACTGATAATTTCCTCAGGCCGGATAATTTTTAATTATTATCACGGTAGTTGCTAAAATTCTTGACGAGCTACCGACCAAGAACAATCGTTTATTACATGGAAAATCCAAGGATACTATTGGCTTTCATGTTTCTTTTGTTACTCGCTATCCGTGACATTTCTGACAAACCATCCAAATACGTCGTTTTTCCACAAAATCTAAGCGCTAAAAAGGCATTTTTTATAATAAGTGCCCGCTGGTGTTTGAATTCTGTTTAAAGTGATGTTTTCATGAGCTGGAAGAATTTGATGTTTGGATTTCTTAGCTGAAATTTTAATTGCCCGAAAATAATAGGGAACAAGATCTTCCTTTGACAAATTTCGAGCTGAAATGAACCTTCCATGAAATGCAATGCAAGCTGACGTTTTTGATTGCCAAAAGCAGGAAATATGACCATTTCGAACACGTTAGGGGCTATTATTTTCCCACTGCGAATCTTTTAGGCCACATTTCAGTTACGAAAATCCGAGTGCATTCTTTGAACAACGGCAAGAACCTAGGGTGAACAGATGTGTACCGAAAGTTGTCTTTGGGTGCCCCTGATAACATGTTAATCTAGCGTCATCCTAAGAAAAACTGACCCTAAGGAGACCAACGATACCACACAACAGTGACTCAACCCAAATTAAAGAAACCTTTTATGAATCTCGTACAAATCGTATGCTTGTGGGGTTAATGTAGGATCTCTCAATAGTTATCATCAAACCCTAAATTGCTTGTTAAGGTCGGATATAACCACCACCAAGGTGTATGAAGAAATTTTCTGGCTTTTGCAGTACCTACCTGGGTGTGCTGCCATTTTCTCGACTTCAGCAAAACAGCGTCTACTCAGGTGAGCTATGAAACTTCATTTGTTTTATGTCCATTAACATTAACGTTAACGTACACCACAAATGAGCTATTCAGTTTTAAACTATACTCACGTTTTTATTTCCCCACTTCCTCTCGATGAAGAGGTCAACTTGCTTGTCCAGCATTTTGTCAATTCCTCTCAGTGGTAGATCATAATTTTCTGGATTTTGTGATTTATAGCGGTACATTACTTCTCTGAGAACGTTTGCCAATGGCCAGAATTCTGGTGTTTGGTAAGGAACACTTTCAACGCTACTTCCAGGACCAGTCAATGGTAAAATGGGAACATAATAGAGCTGCTTTGCGATCTTTTGAGAAAGAAAGTCTTATCCGAGAACCCTATCTGGATCAAAAGTTTGCCAGTGCACAAGTTGTGCAAAACGTGCTTTTATAAGTGAGAAGGTACTGTTGGTAGTGCTAAATATGGAACTAAAGAGATGTCATATCCTGATACAAATGGTTTGTGATCACGAAACGGAACTAAGTGGTGTTAATGCAATGGTACTTTGCAAAAAGAAACCTCACGAAACTAAAGCAAACTAAGTGATTTTGTACTTTGCTAAAAAGGGAAATGTAATAAACGAAACGCTAGAAAAGACTAAAATTAAAATTTTGGAGTTTTAACTTTCAGGTTCACCAGGTAAATGCGTGTTCTGGTCTGATTTCAGCTCGCGTGCAGTTTGAATGTTTGTCACAATGCGTGATACCCGGCTGGCCAGAAACAAGTTAGGTACACGAAAATGTAGATTTGCCTCTTGTTTAGAACTCTGAATTAACAATATGTAAATAGAAGTGTCTATGCGAATGTTTTCAAGTGTAGCAGAGAGTTGAAGTGTTTTGAGAGAGCCAAAGTAAACTCCAGATGTTTGCGCTGGTTCCCTCCACATGCCTCCATACGAATAACTCCATTGCCGAATAACTCGAATTCAGAATATAGCACAGCCCTGAAACTTTGAAACGTTGTATATTGATTACCTTTTTATTACAATGTATCAATTTCTCGACTCGATTTATTGATTGGTAAGCTTTTTTATTTTTCACTTCCGTGATGACAGCAAGTTACAGTAAAGAACTGAGACTGTACAGTGCAAGCTCGGAAGAGATATTTCATTGTCTCCATGATATTGTTGATCTGTTTGTATCTTTGTCCAGTTGCTTCGTTACTAAAATTAATGGGAGAGAAAATACCAGAGAACAATGCATCAACGTTTACTACAAAATGGATACTGTTATGCAATGCTGCCCTGGAAGGCTGTGGGTGAAAGTTTGACTTAATGAATTAACCAACCAATACATTACAATAACCAGGGAATAACCAGACTGATTCGACATTTGTTAAGAAATCTTGAATTAAATGCGTTTCGACGAACTACATGCTAAGAATTGTACAGTACTTTCAGAAAGAGGTCAAGGGTTTGACAGCACAGTTTAATGATGAATGCAAACAAAATACTAGGAAAGATTCTGTAATTTTGAGGGGTGCATTTTGCCAAATAATTCAAGAACGGGATATCACTCAGCTCCGAATCTTTGTCAGGTTGTTTATTTATTACTTTTCTGCAATTCCACAGTTTCTTGACTATATTTATTGAATAATAAGCGATTTTATTTCTTAATTGCGCGACATGAAAACTAAGAATTATTGTAAGAGGACCCGTAGGAGTGGAAAGCCATGTTAGTGACTGGTTGCCCTTTCTGATAGGATCGGCCCCGGATCTATTAATTATTGTCTGTGACAAGTTAATTGTCTAATGACAGGCAACACTTGGATTTTGCTCCTCATTATCTCCCCGTGTCTTATTTCCTAATCAACCCCCACTGGAAGAGATTTTTAATTCCTCCCTTTGATTGGACTGTGGAGGATATAAGTTACAGTCTAAGAAAATGGTACAGTACCACGCGTCTCTCTAATTGGCGGGGAACAATTGTTCTACGAACCAATAAGGAAGTAGTATGTAGAAATAGCGCAAAAATTAATTTATCTAATATATCCTCTGTTGTTAGCACGTTGTTGAACATTGCTTTAGCGGAAGATGGCAACAATACAGTTCCCAAAAGAAGACCTTCTCATGGTTTTTTCTATAGCGCTCGCCGTTTTAATAACGTTTTGACTCGGTGTTAAACTTGCAAAATTAATCGAAACGAGGAAGGGAAATGAACATGTCGTGATTTCTTCTGTGGATAGCGAGAGTAAGAAGACATGGGTAAGTATACGCTGCAGCTTTTAGTTGAAGTTTGCCTTCTGATAAGAGAAAACGTTTCGGAAAATTGAAGTATTTCTTTATTTATAATTTGAAAGGAGCAAACAAGTACCTGGGGATATTCACCAGGTTGTTTGAAACTGCGAGGAGATGGAAGGAAGGTAGGCTGACGGAATGTAATTTTGAAAGTAGCTGTGCTATGATGCAATGCGATGACTGTATGTGCTCTAACTCAGGGACATTCTGCTGCCAGCACACGTTACTGATCTATGTGGTTTCGGCAGACTAGCAAGTTCGATGCATATCATCGCTATTGTTGACAACGAGAACGCATGTTTTATGAGTCAAATGAGTGAATGAGGCATGAGTCAATGAGACTCACAGTCAATATAGCAATAATTTGTTGATTCAGCCTAAGCCCTCGTTTCAGTGATTAGGCCTAAGCACTCTGGAATTTTAGCTTTCATTCTATGGTTTAATTAACTGCATTAACTCGTTGAGTCATTGACTCATTCACTCATAAATACTTGACACTTATCTTATATCTTTATCATTTATCTTTAATGAGCTTTTGACCTCGTTGGCACTTCAATGAACTTACTGATTTAATTGAATGATTGGTTGATTGCCGATTTTTTTTTCCGAGTCATTGATTAATAGGTATATTGTTTCTCAATAGATCGATT
>NW_027179741.1:175000-177500 GCF_036669935.1 Montipora foliosa
TGTAAATAAAGTTATAGGGGCAGTTGTTAAAAATTTTGTTGGCAACTTTGAATGTAGTGATGTAAACAGCATGCGAAGTGTGAAAGTACTGTACAGTAATGGCTTAATGAGTAAGGAAAAGTACAAAGCAGTCAGGTCCAATTTGTCCATGTCTACTAGCATTACTAGCAAACAAAGAACAGCATTTCAACTATTGAAGGGTGTGAGAATCCCAAAGCTTTTGACTTATGATAAGTTAAAGCAATATGTTAATCACGCTTGGAATGCATCTACAGTCCATGATTTTTCTGAGTTGTATGAGGATTTAGATGAAAGCCAACAGGTTAATGGTGCATATAGAGAGCTCACTGATACTTTGCTTGAATTGGCAGACCTCTTTATTTCAATTGATGAAACATTAGGTGAAAAGTCACACATTTTATATTTCAATAATGACAAATATCACTTTCATGTTGCATGTGGGGCTGACGGTGCACCTTTTGGAAAAGATGATGAGGCTACGGCCTGGTTGATATCTTTTCTCAACAGTGGAAGTCATATTACAAGTGAAAAAGAAAATTTTCTGTTGGCTGGAGCCAATTGCTCTGAAAATCACATTGTTATGCAAAGGTTTGCCAGGAGACTTGTTCATGAATTTCAATCAATTGAAAAAAAGACCTTTTTAGTACGAAATTGCACAGTGAAATTTTCATTAAAATTGTTTCCCTCTGACATGAAATTTTTAGCATCGTACTCTGGGGAGCTTAGTAATGCCGCTTACTACTTTTCTTCTTTTGGGGATGTAAATGACAGTAACAAGCACATCACAAATGGATCTCTTGGGCCAAAGCCTGAAAATACATGGCACCCATGGGTTTTCTCAGAGAGACTAGTGGTAGCTGCAGCTGTAAATGAGCTGAAAGAAAAGCTTGCCAAGTCGTCTCTTGCAGAATCAACGAAGAGAACAAAAGTTCTTAATTTCATTAAGGAAAAGAGTTCAAGGCAAGAACATGAACCTTTAATTGGCCCATTTGTTGATGCTGGATTTGCAGAGCCCCTTCACAATGCAAATAATGCATGGCAGTTTGTCCACAATACCATCTTGTCTATGAGTGTTGATAAATCTAACATTCCTTCTTCATGCAAAGATATTACTGATGTTCCTGAGAATTCTTGTTTTGCAAAGTATCTTTTTGCACTTAAAACAGAGGTAAGGGCAGGAAGGCTACTGAAAAAAGTGAAAAAGTGGTTTAACAGTGGCCGAAAAGGGAGTTTTGACTACAGATTCACAGGTAAAGAAACTAAGAAACTTTGTCACAAGTTTATGTACCTTGTTGCTGCTTTAGAGGGTGAGGGGGATCCACCTGAAACCCAAGTGAGGCTTTCTGCAATTGCCCATTGTGCTTTACAACTGAGAGGTGCAGTGTCACTATTTTCGAGGGTAAATATAGAAGATCGAGATTTGATTGAACTAGAAAACCATTGTCTTAGATTCTTTAATGTAGTTTCCACCCTGCTTCATCATGTGAGCCCTACTGTCTGGACAATAGGTTATGCTGTCCCATATCACACTAGAATTTTATTTAACAAGTATAAAATGGGTTTGGGTGTGAACAGCATGCAAGGTCGGGAGGCCAAACACGTAAGGTTACAGCAGTATGCAAAGCATGCTAGTCTTTCGTCAAGATGGGAAGTTGTTCTCAAACATGACTTTGTTTCCAATATTTGGCTTAGAAGGGCTGACCCACATCACTTTGGGTATGCAAAGTGTACCAACCAGTATATCCCATCATATATCAACACTGACAGCTTTTGCTTTTGTGGGTATCCAAAGGACCCCAATGCAGAGAAGTGCAAGTTTTGCTCCTCTCTTATCTACAAAGAAATTGTCAAAACAGCAGATTTAGGAGAGTTGTCTAAAGGTTTACAAGCTCTTTTAGTGTTTCAGCAGTAGTACCTATATGAACATTGTACAAGAGTACAGCAACAGGGGAAACCTCTGCTACGACTAGATTTGTAGTGCTATTGTGCAAAAGTGCAAATCAGGGGGGGGGGGGGGGGTTAATTTTAATCATTGCAAAACATACTTCCACTGCAAAATCAGGTTCTGGAAATGTGGTCTACAGTTAATGGTGTGAAAAGGGTCTAAGGCACAAGACTTGAAATGATATGAATACTGGTTCGAGTCTCAGTTTGCCCTAATGTTTCCAGACTTGAAGGTAGTACTTTTCTTACTAAGTTGGTACTTGTAGCAACATTTTACCTGTTTTATAGTGGTTGCTGAATTAAGTGCAGCTTCACCATAACAAATGATTTATTTTGATTCAACAATGTTATATAAGAACTTTCACTCTGTTTTTCACATGATAGGATTGTGAACATTTGTTACTAATAAATCTTGTGACATGTTACAAAGATGTGTGAAACTTGATTGTTTTTCAAATCAACAACATATAATCTCAAATTTCTGTGTTTTCATATGTAGCTCCTGTTATCAATGCACATGCAGACAAACAACTAT
>NW_027179741.1:185000-190000 GCF_036669935.1 Montipora foliosa
AGTAAGTATTGGTTAGGGACTGAACAACTTGAAACAAACTGTCAATAATTTCCCTATACTACTTATTTACCTACCTTTTCCATGGTTTTAATTTATGGACACTTGGTGAAGCTTTGACATGCTTCAAAAATATTCCTGAAAACGCACAGTAAGACACCATAACCATCACCATCAGCAACAGCAACAGAAAATGTACGTTATCTTTTATACAGATGTTTAGCAGAATCGCTGAAGCCTTGAGGAGGATGAACGCGGTTACACTGGAACAACTCCGGAAGGTTATTCATAACTCTTACACACCATCTCCTTCTACTGTGTATAGAGAAAACATTTTCCACATAAAATCATGGCTTCGCCCTTATATGGCTACTTTAAAGCACCACAGTAACCCGCACGCGTTCCGATTTAAATTGAACGATCAGGGTCAAATGGAGATGACATATTGGAATTGGGCTATGGCGAACAAGAAACAATGGCCGCCAAGGGACACCCCATTCATAATACTGGAACAACTTCCAGAAGGCGCACGCTGCAGCGACTGGATAACTTGCGTTGTCCAACAATTGAGATGACGGAGGGATCCTTGAAGCACGTTTCAGTGAGAATGAATCCAGAAGAAATAGCTTGGTGGGGAAACTTCATAAGAGGTGAAAGGAAAAGACGAAGGGAATGGGAAGAAATGACTGATGACGAGTACCAAGCAGCTGGTGTCCATTTTGATCTGCAAGCAATGCAACATTTAAACCCTGTGTTGGCAAATAATGAACAAAAAGATAAGGTGTACAAAAAAAGAGAGAAAGAACTTAAAGAACTGATAGAAAAGAAGACGAACAATTTTCCACCAGTAAGTATAAAAAAGCAAAAATACCTTTCTTCGCACAGCCACCTTCAAATGATAATCAAACATCATGAAATCATTTTTTGATAAACGTGGCCTGTATAGTGTTTGCAGCCACCCACATAGCGGGCTGCTGGTATATACATTGGCTACAAAAACCATTTTGGTACGCATAATGCTATCAAAATCGTCTTATCAACATCAATAACCGCTACCATCAGTATTTTCATCGTTTTCGTTTAGCATAAGTGATATACTGTCTGTGTATGTGAACACTGAGATAGAGCATTGTCTTTCATCACACAGGTACAAATAACTAAGAAAGCCATGGGAGGCGAAGGAAAACGACTGAAGAGAAAAAGGTCTCATGGTGACGAACCACCGCCAAAGAAGAATAAGCCGGTGAAAAAAAAAAAAAAATTGTAACATACATTTAAATGTAAACATAAAACACAGGTGCTTATACAGGGTTTGTGCTAGTCTTTGAAGTCCTTGAAAAGCAGTGGAATGTAATTTTGGACTCAGAAGGGCGCTTGAAGCCATTGAAAAAAAGAATTTTCTGGGAGACTGTTTGAAAACTCATTAATTTTTGCTTGAGTGAAAATTGTTGAGGTTGCATCATGCTAATTTAAACAGACATTTCGAAAATTGGGCCCGAATGTGACTATTGGGGAAAGATTAAAAGCCGAAATTAAAATGCCCCTGCTTGCATAAAACTTGCAGGATGTGGGAAAGAATAACAAGGTAGGCTTTTTCAGCAAAGAAAATTTCTTATAAACATTCCTTGAAAACACAATTTCTTGTTCTTGAGAATTCTTGAATACTCCTGGAATTTTATATACAGAATCCAGCACGAACCCTGTTATAGCAACGTAGAAAGACGTTTCGACCGAAGTTTTGTTCTTCGGTCTACCTTGCTATCTTAGCACGTTTCCCTCTATGAATTATTTTAAAATAATGGATTAAAGGTTTTGATTATAGTGCAAATTATGTAGGAGTCAATGGTTACATCTGTGTTATGGTTAAATGTTGAAAGCAAGTTACCATTTTCAAGTAAAGAAAATTGCACGACAAAAATAGACAGCTTTTTCTGTTCTATGAAAGAGGGATGCGGCTTTAATATCGATAGTCATAAGCTCAACAAGACAAGACGTGCATGCTGGACCTCACGTTTCCCCTTTCTGCATTGGTTAATTCACCTCTGCCTCCAAATTTCCTTACAGTGATAATCGAAACTGGATGACCAGTGCTCAATCATCGGACCCTTTTGATTATAATCCCAAAATGTATTTCTTGCTTTGGGGCACGAGTCCCCGGCACGACTCTCGAAGCCTCCCTAGGAATTTTTACCAAAGACAGTTCATTAAACCTTAATTCAGTATATACGGACGCAATTTTCCCAAGCAATGAAGATAGCTCCTTGCAAACGCTTTTTAACATAAACATGACATCATTGCTTCTTACGACACTGCACTGACGTTTACCAGTCTAAAAAGCGTTGCACAAACGGAATGTTTACTGGTTTTGTCTTGTCAACATAAAGTAATGTTTGATGTTGTGTTTATACGTGCCACATAATGGTTCGTGCAATCTTGACACTAGTTACCGGTTTGGCCTATCATCTAGTAGATATGTCACTTGCCAACAAACAATACATAAGCGAAAACAATGGAAAGTCCCATGTGTTCTCCTTTTTCGCGTTCTACCAAAGAGAAGCGAAGAACTGACAGGATTGAAAAATACATCTTGGGAGCTACACTCTGTTTTCCATTACTCTGACCAGTAAACATGTTTAAGTGGTAATGAAGTCGATGCAACACAGCCGCCAATGCTCATCACTTCCCCACCAAAAATGACAAAATGGCACGAAGCAAGTAAAGCTCTTGCCGATGATGTCTTAGAGGGAAACGACGCCTTGACTTGAGAAAATGGAAAATGGATGTACCGTTTAAATTCTGTCAAAAGGAAGAGTTTGGCGTGGAATACCCAATGGAGATCGTCAGTTAGGTAAGTGATTTGCAATGCGCATATCTTTAACTAAGTCATAAATGTAAGTGTTTAGTTCTTAGATTGTTTATTTATTTATAGGTGGGGAAATTGTTTTAACATAGGGATAATGTCATGATTTTCCCTTTTAGGGGTTGTCGTTGTTCATTTTTATTTATGCATTTCCTGAATGAAGTATTATGTTGTGTGATGTCATGTTTCTGTTAAAAAGCGTTTGAAAGGCAACAATCTCATTGATCTCAATGGTGAGAACTGTTACTTTAATGTAATTTAGCTTGTGAAATAATTCACTTGGTTTTGTTTTGGCTGTAGCATCTTGTGTATGAGGAGCTACAGGTTCATCAGAAGTATTGTCACTCTCATTCAAATCCTCAATGGCTTTCTCAAGAATATCAGAGTAGCACTCATATTGCTCTTTGTTGCTGTTGGTAATTGATTCTAACTGTTGATATCTCTCTTGGTATGTCTGGCAGTCGTTTATCAAGTCTTTTTGTTCATTTCTCCAAGGTGTATAAAGCAAGAGTTGTTCTCTGTAATAATTTTTGGGATCTTTTTCTTTGTTAAACCTTACAGATCTTACTATCTTTGCTCTTTTCCTTTTGACAAGCTTTATTTTTCCTTTTAATTTGTATTCTGTTGTGTCGTCAGTTTGACTGTTTTCAGCAGATGGGTCATCATCAACATTGCCATTAAGCTCAGTTTCAAGCAAAAAATCGTCAGATGTTTCTGATGTACTACAGTTAGTGCTGTCATCTGAATCTTTTCTTTTAACACAGTTGAACCATGGAACAAAATTAGCAAGACACAATTCTTCTAACTTATGAGCTCTCCTTTGATACCTTTTAATAATGTTATCTGATTCTATATCTGTTGACTTGTCAAGCAATTCTTTAATTTTATCAACAAACACGTTCTTTCATCTGGATTTGAAGTGTTGATAAATTGAAATTCTCTTGTTGATCTCCTCAGAGGCAACTGCAAAACTAAATAAACGGCTTCTTGAGCACTTATTTCAACTGAATTAAGAAATTTATTTCCAATATGCCTTACTCTATTAACAATATCTTCATTGCCAGCTTTTGCCTCTTTTGATGCTGTTTCTTGAAGTTTGCTCATTCCTCTTTGGCCCTTGGTTATGTAAGACAGTATGTATACTGCACATGCATAGGGATCTAAAACAAACTGCAAATCCATGTTGGCTCTCCAAGCCTTTAAAAGGTTAGTGTTGTAATTATTTATTCTGATTTCTGAGGGAGACCTTTTAAGTAGCAATGTGGGACGCTTCAAGGAGTACCTAATGGCCTGTATATATTGACCTTCTGTTAATTCTAATTTTTCCAGAAATGCCTCAACAGTTGTATTTTCACGATATTTCATCTCATCAAGAATACTTTTTATCTTATCCCAGTGTTTCTTTATTTCATTTAGCTCATCTTCAACAAAATAGCTTTCCGTTAGAGGCTCAAGAATCATTGACTTTGGCATAGGGGGTAGAGGGAAATTAAATGTGCACATTTTATGTTTATCTTTCTTATAGGTTTTTGCATGTCTGTGTGTTTGTAGATTAACAACTTCTTTCATTTTTTGACTGATCATTTTTGCATGTTATATACTTATCTACAAACTGTATAATTGTATCATTACTAGCTTTCTCATACCGTGGTGCATCTTTCACCCAAAATAAGGCATGAATATGTGGTGATCTTTTTTGCTGAAATTCGACTCTGTAGAAAAAGTCAACTATTTCGCCAATAGGCTGTGGATTACTTTTCAAGACATCTGTAATAAACAATTGAACCATGTGTTCAAAGTTTCTAGCACATGTAACAGGGTCCTTCTGAATAAGGTCTGACTTTTGTGACCATGTCATATTCTCAATTTCATCATCAGTATAGTCTTTCTTGTCTACAAGTCTACCCAGAGTTTTTAACAGATGTACCCAACTTGTTTCTGCAGCTGAGAATGAAGAAAACCATGTAAGATTACCCAACTGACGTATCATAGCAAATAAGTCTTTCTTGCATCTTTCAAAGTATGGTGGTGATCCTCTGAGATTCTTTAATACTCTAGACCCTTTATCAACTTGAATTAGTTTATTTACATAATCATCTGATTTTAGATCACCACAGGATATGATAGGAATTCAGATTCTTTG
>NW_027179741.1:192500-200000 GCF_036669935.1 Montipora foliosa
TGGTTTTTTTCCCTAATATTTTCAAGGAGGTGCCACCTCATGTCTTCTGTAGTATGCTTATTTATTGACACAGAAGGTCTCTTGAGCCGCACAGCAGCAAGCATTCCATTTCCTGAAAGTAAAAGAACATAGCATTGCACTAAAATGTAACAATGGTTAAGAGGGTCAGAGTGTGCAAAGGATCTTCCACCAGAGATTGGTGATGTCTTAAAAAGAGCTTGTATGAAACTTTTCCAGGGTGCAGTTATACTCCTATGTTTCATATTTCATTTGTAAGGTGAATTAAAAAATGACTACATGTATGATTAATGGTACATGTAAATGTTTGTTTCTAAAACGAAAATTATTAAGTCAATAATTAATATCAATCACCAATAAACAAAAAGATAAATGCATGTCATGTGTTCAGCCCCCTCCCCCAAGAAAGAAAGAAAGAAAGAAAGGAAGGAAGAAACAAAAAGGTAACATGGGAAAACAACCAGGGATTATGTATTCATGTAAACCATGTTGTCATGGAAAATGAAAGTGTGAGAATTTAACTTACCATTTGCACTGCCAATATCAAGGACGAGGTCACCCTCTTTTGAAAATGTCTCAATCAGAGACTCGTAGAGTTCTCTTGGCTGACATGAACCATCTCTGATGACCTCAATAACATTGGTGGCAGCTCTTGACACGTGCCTTTCAGTCAACTTGTTGTAGGAAACGGCCCAGTGACACACAACAAAGCACTCCACCACCTCTGTCATCAGCAAGTCTACGTGGACAAACATAATTGAACTCGCAAGTTGAAAAACCAAAATACTGTACATTAAATAATGAATTTGATTAGCAAAAAATAGGATGCATGTGGGCATATTTTTGGGATTTATTTCAATCTTACAAATTACACTTAATGACTAATACTATGTTGTGATGAGATCATCATTAACATTATTATTCCCTGAAGGTGAGGTGAATATCTTTGAATAAAATGGGCGATTACTTGACATATTTGCATTCCTTCAGTTGAAAGGGAACGTTAAGAGGTAGGGTGGAGATAATGGGAGGAAATGGGGGTGATTGCAGCGGACAGAGAACAGTGAAAGACCTCTGTAAAGGCCCTATGTACCATGAGGCACAAACAGGATACGTAACAACAGGTAACAGCATTTCTTCAAACAATATTATTAATTTTTCTGTCTGTCACCTCGATAAAACAGCTTGCCGCCACATTGAAAAAAGCACTCAGGGTGATTATAAATTTACGTGATAATCACCTCAAGTGATAAGTCACCAATCAGCACAGAGAATTTTAAATAATCAGCTATTAACACTTATCAATAATCATTGAGATCACATACACTGTACATACACTGTACCTTCTCTAGCTAAGGGTGGAATTTTATTGACAATGAAGCCACACTGAGTTTTGGCAGCTCCTTGCGATGAAACAGCCTCTTGGACTTCACAGTATATGCCAACAGGGCAAATAAATACAATATTGAAGATAGTCATCAGGCGTTTAAAATTTATCCTCACAACCAATTCAACCACATCTTTGATTTCTGAAACCACATCCTGTTAAAAAGAAAATAATGGAAATTTTATGATGATACCTTATTTGTGCTCCTAACAACTGTCAATGTTAATTCAGCAACCATTATAATATACAAATTACATACCATTATATACAGGTATATAGCAACCATATGTACAAATTCATAGAAACTCAAAAGCTGCTGACAGCAGATTTAACATTTCAAACTAAACAAAAACCTCTCCTAGCACTTCATTTCATTGGTGCTGAGTCTTCACTAGTATAACTAAGCAATTAGTATGCAGTCTACAAGTCAAACACCAGTTGGAGAATTAATTCCTATAGGTACCAGGGTATATAACCTCAGCTACCTGTACTGACCTGATCTGTGTATCCAACATGGGCAATTGACAGGAAAGCACCACTTTCAAGGAATGCAGAATTTTGGTCCACATCCTCATGCTGTTTGATGAAGACAACACGTCCCTTGGTCACACCATCAGGCCCCACAATGCAGTTGTCTGTGTTGGCATAGTCCGTGTCTGCCCACTCAATCTTTTGTTTTAAACGTTTCAAGAACATTTTGAACTCATGCAACTTTTCAAAATCACCCTAAAAATAGAGGGGAAAAACCGGAATCACTGGTTGCTGCAAAGCAAAGTACCAGTAAATCACTTCTGACAATTCATGAAATTCGCTTGGAAAGCATGCAACAAAATGAACTTTGATTGAAACATTTAATTTATTATCACTGGTGGCAGATCATAAGTGTCGCGGATTGTCTCATCTCGTCTAAAAAACAGGTCAGATCTTGTCACGCAACACGTGGGAATTTAAAACATAACTCCTGAAGGTGGACATAATCAATGACAAAATGAAATCATTCGACTACAAAAATCCGAAAATAACAGCTTACTTTAATTTGAATTTAAGGAATTCGATCATTTCTCCGTTGTGAGAAATGGAAATGTTCAAATACGCTGTTCGCATGTTTCCCAGTGTTCTTAATTTGCATCAACATTCGATTTTTTTGTGTGTGTCCAATTGGACCCTTTGACGTACTCTGGATACATCTAGCTGAGTTTGGGTTTTTTCCTTTGGAAATCTACCATTTTTAGCCATGTAATATCTTTTGGGACAGGAGGAACATATGCACAATTTCAAGGGGAGATTGGGGTAATGTGCACATTATAGCTTGCGAGAGTGGACTGAAATTCTCAATTTACTAAATGTTACATAATGATCGCTACATACCTTAAATCGTAACAGCCTTTCAGGATGAACACTGGCACCAAATTTAGTCTCAGCCTCCGGCCAGCTATTTAACTTGAAAAACTTTACAATAGCTTCTCGAACTTGAGAAAGTGCTTTCAATTTATAAGCTTCTTCTTTCACCACTTTCAAACTAATTTTTTTCTCCTTTAGCTAAAAGACAAAAAAGAAGAAGAAAATGCCTTAATCCCAAAAGAAAGTTGCATTGAATTCATTTGATGATAGTTTTGCAACATGGTCAGGCTCCTGCTGCATAAACCATTACCCTCGCAGTTACCATTGTTACAGTACATTAATCTAAGTTGTATAGTTATTTCCTTCTCAAGGTATTCAAAACATACATGTAGCCTTAGAACTAGATTAAAAATATTGTGAGTTAAAGTAACGGGCTTTTGTAAAAAGGCAACCGTGACCTTAAGAACTACAATACAATGAAAATTACTGAGTATTACAAAAAAAGTAATGTATGTGTACTTTCCAGACTGTCTTAATTAACTTTTCTTTTTTTTTTTCACAGCATCTTACCTTCAACAACAACGGGAGCCTCTGTTCGTCAGTCAGGCTACATAGTGGCTTCATGTGCCACTGCTTCAGGCTCACAGCACCACGCACAATTTCTCCACTGCTGACTTTCTGCTCCTTCAGCCTCCCATCTCAAACAAGCTATTAACTTCCTGAAACTCCTTCCAGACAGCTTTGCTCACCTTGGCCATTGCAAAAATTTCACTAAGGCTCTTTTTCTACAATGTCAATTAATTAACAAATGCAACCAAATTATTAATATAAATGGAATTGAAGCCTAATGTTTACATTTAATTGACCAATCGGTTTGGCACTCCAGGCAATCCTCAAATCATTCAACCACTCAAAATTTCCTCTTTGCTAGCTCTGGCATTGATTTTGGTGAATCTACTGTGAATATTTGGGTTCATGTGTTCTCAATCTTTCTTTCCAACTAGCTATTTTCAATATTACAAACTAATTATTTGAAATCAACCACTGTGCCTCGCTGTACAGTACTTGGGTCTTTTTTAAAGTAACAGACTGGATATATTAATTAAGCTAGAGAAAAGAGAAGTCACCTCTTTGCCCAGTATAAGGGAACAATCATCTCTCCATGATGGCCTTGGTTCTGGTGGTTCTCCAGTAATATCCCTGTCACCAAACAACTGCATACGGCACCTCTCAACCTTTAAGTCACAATATTATGAAAAACTGTTTTAACTTGATAGCAAATAAGGTATTCCATGGCCAGTCAGGTATAATTTTGCCAGAGATGTATCCCGGTTTCCAAAAAAAAAAACAAACCAACAAAATTGGGGGTCCATTGCAAAATTTTGGAGGTCCAGCTAATTGATATTCAAGAATTAATATCCACTCTGTTGTCTCTTAATTGCTGCTGCAGTACCCAGATTTCTAAATTGCACAAAATAAAGTCTTATCCCTCCCCTCAAATTTGTATTTACAATAAAACGAACAATATTACTTCTTTGAAACTGTTATGCCCATTGATTCATCAATCAAAATGGATGGGCTTTCAAAGCTCCATCAATCCCATCTGAAAACGACTTGAGGAATCCCTATGCTGAACTGATGGCCCCAGTTGATAAATGATCCAAATCTCCACAGCAAAAAAAAAACAAAAACAAACAAACAAACAAAACACAGCACTAAATCTCAATTCCCTTAAAAAGAGCATCATTTATTTTAGCAACACTTGAGGTGTAATTTAGGAACAAGAAAGTAATAAAACCAATATAAGTGATACACAGTTCATCATGAGGTCCTGCCATCGCCAATGTTAGTAATCAAACAATTGAATACATTCAAGTTTCATGTTTAAGACGTTATTTTTGACACTTATTCTGAAAAAGTTGCATAATTTGCAAAACACACAAGTTACGTGCAAAATAAGAACCCAGATGATGACATGTGCATGCCTCTATGAACTCAATTTCTTTTTAGGGGAAGGTGACAAACATCATCGGAATGCTTATAAAATACATTCAGGGAAAAGCATTTTTGACAAACCTCTTCCCTATAAGTAACTTCATGCTGAAACATGGATGAATGCTGATGCATGCTACCTAGATAAACTGCTTGTTCATCAGAAAGTCCCACATAAATTCTAGACATTCTCCCTGCAAAGTGTGGATTCTCTGGGTACTTTTCATGAAGCCTTTTTGTAGCCAAGGAGAGATGGGTTCCACCAAGGACTTCATAGCTGTGCTTGTTCTTTTCTTCTTCCTTCCACTCAATCTTACTTGATAACCCTTTTGCTACCACAAACAGGGCTCCATAGCTCCCTGCTGGGTTTCTCTCCATTTCTCCCTCCAAACTGTTCAAAAAACTTTCATTAACTCTCCTGAACTGCCTTACTTTTGATGGAAGTTCAAGGTTATCAATGTTGATGAAATGAGATGAGGCTGTAAATGAAAACAAAACCAGAACTGTATTAAACTAAAAAATCAAGCACCTCAGAGGTGAAAAAGAAATCAATTGAACATCTCACTTCCGGAGCATTGAGGCAAAGTATGTATTAATGTAACCCAGTTTACTGAAAGAACAAAGACTTCATCCCAGAGAAGACACAAATTGAGTGACCACTTCAGCTTCACAGTTCTCCAACAGAATCACAAGGTAATTACATATTGTACATGTATCGACATTGCAATAGTTAATGGAACATCTACGAACTTAATCATAGCAAAGTTATATTCCAATCATTCCATTAACTCCAAACCAATCAATGCACTCATTAAGTTAACATCATATTGCGATTTAGAATACAAATACATAAATTTTGTTTGGAAAATTCATTTTCTGAACATGATCTTGAAATGTTCATCATTTAATGGGACCCAGTTTTTTAAGTGAGTGATTAAGCCATTGACTCCTGGGGTTTCCCCATGGACAAGTAAAATCGTGTAGCGTTCGACAGAGTAAAATACTCTCAGACTGGTGTTAGAGTAAAATACTAAGTCTGGCCGGTTTAGGCATCAAAGAGTTCAGAAAATCAAGCTTTCTTAAAACCGTTAATTTAAAAGCATAATTCTATTTGTACTCAGCTTCTTGTATAACTTGTAATTGTAATTTACTGTACTGGCCACAGATGTTGAAAAGGGGGATAATGCTATCCAGCGGATAAATCACTATCCAGAGCAAAAACACTAGCAAACCAATTGAGTAACTTAGTGGATAGTGATTTATCCAGAGGATAGCGCTTCCCACTTTTCAAAAAAATGAGGCCAGGTCTATTCATAGTTCTTTTTAGCATTTATGAGCCTGTTTCATTCTCTTTTTTGTGACTTAATGAAAGATGTAAGGGTAGCATCAAACTGACACCTTTATTTTTTTAATTTCATTTTTTTATGTTCAAAAATACTGTACATTCGATCACAGTTTTTACAACAAATTGTATAATTTTGGATAATGGGCCTTTACGTGTGATGACGTCTGACTAGCTCATTTCAACACCAAGCCTCGTTTGCACAAAATTATTTACATCACTTGGATTATATCCAATACTGTTTGCACATGGGTTTTCTTTTCAAGTTAGCTCCTTTGGGATTTATCTCATGCTAAAATTTAAAAGTTTGACTTTCGAATTTGCGGCTTGGTGGTGCAATCACATGTAGCTAGTCAGCTGTCATCATGCATAAGGGCCATTTCTCTTACCACTAACAAGACAATCATCACATGACTGCATTAAGCTGCTACATGTATCTTTCTTGCTTTTTTTGTCCGGTACCTGATCCTCTGGGGTAAATGACAGTCGTTTCTTGTGGCGTTGAGGTTGATTTGTGGCAACAGGAGTTTCAGTATCATGACTCAGGAAAGTTTGACTGTCAATATTTGGTGGTGTGTCAACTTTGGAGGCATTGTTGTGTTCTTTGCTTTTCTCTGCACTGTTGACAGCCAAAACAGATTCCTCTGGGTGGAACAACTGACTGCTCTGAGGGCTTGAAGATTCCTTATGTACATTAAGAGCTTTTGAAAGCTCCTCTGCCAAGTGGTCAGCATCTTTACTGGCACACTCATTGAATGGTGGACTTGAATGAAAACGATCATAATACCTTGAGTGAAGTATTGCCACCTTTCTTTTCTTGTGACTTGAACCATCTTGTCTAAATGTCAGCTATTAAAATAACACATCATGTACTGATAAGATTAAATCCAACAACTTTAAGGTACTAGCAAATTGTGCCCTGGCCACACCTGAAACAATGATATACCCCATTGGCACCCTTTGTCATTTTTCAATTATTATTTTCATCTACTGTAGGTCATGATGATCAGGACACAAGCAAACTCCAGTTAATAACTGAAGACCGTCCACTGCTGATCGCAGGTTACATTTGGTTGAAATTAGGCAATGCGAAATCGTTGTTTAACGTCCCGTCGTTTTTAAGTATTTTATTTTGGTCAGTTCTGTAATGTTCAGTTTGCTATTCCTTAAAGATTTAGAAACTTACTGAACTTCGTCCAATGTTCAATCTGTTCGTGTGCGACCAATTTTCTTGTTTCTACAGGATTTTCACCCGTTAATATATGAATTATAGGCCGATATGTTAGCTCAGCTGGTTGACCATAATGGCTATCTTGGCAAGCAGCATAAAAGAAACAAAATGGCGGACTCGACGGTGAATTTCCAGCGATCTGAGAAATGCAAATTTCAAAAAAATTCCGGTGGAGCATGCCCCCGGAGC
>NW_027179741.1:205000-212500 GCF_036669935.1 Montipora foliosa
AAAGCTCACTTGGTATTTTATTGGTGTTTATATAATAAAGGAAACTATCAAAGTGTCCCTGTGACTAAAAAAGAGATTCACTAAGTGACCCAAGTTTTTCTTGAAAGAGCTGGATCGAGGAGAAAAGCTAGTTTGAGAATGCAGAATTAATATGCAGCACAGGAGTTTTGGGCTTGGGCTTTCAGACTTTTAAACTCGTGCTTTGCATGTATAATAAGCTGCATTCACACGCTGAAATTTTAAGCTAGTAAGCCTTTGATGTTTACCACTTTTCCCTTGATCCAACCCTTTGAGGTCCAATTGGTCAGTTTTGAATGTGAGTGCTGGCAGATCGTGAAATCAAAAACTTATGCTCACAGTAAATGGCCTTTGGATAAAAATCTAAACTCAAAATTTTTCCAGTCAGGTGTTAAGCAAGCACTTTCAAAAACTGAAGAAAAAAAGGAAGCGACCTTTTTTATCACAGGGGCACTTTAAATCGTATCATGCAAATTACTGGGAATTCATATCTTCTGTGTTTATGAAATCAGACTATCTAAAGTCCTTTCATTTTTTTGGCCAGTTGAATTCAACTTTCCCAGATCCAGGGAATATTCTAATGATCTTTTCTTTAAATGTTAATTGGGTCAGAAATTTGGAAATAATGGTATCCCTGCTGAATGGGTCAAAAATTCTGAACCCTTTTCCTTCCCTGTTGAATGGGGTCAGAAATTCTGAACCCTTTTCCTTCTCTGTTGAATGGGGTCAGAAATTCTGAACCCTTTTCCTTCTCTGTTGAAGGGGGTCAGAAATTCTGAACCCTTTTCCTTCCCTGTTGAAGGGGGTCAGAAATCCTGAACCCTTTTCCTTCTGTTGAATGGGGTCAGAAATTCTGAACTCTTTTCCTTCCCTGTTGAATGGGGTCAGAAATTCCGAATCCTTTTCCTTCTCTGTTGAATGGGGTCAGAAATTCTGAACCCTTTTCCTTCCCTGTTGAATGGGGTCACAAATTCTGAACCCTTTTCCTTCTCTGTTGAATGGGGTCAGAAATTCTGAACCCTTTTCCTCCCCTGTTGAATGGGGTCAGAAATTCTGAACCCTTTTCCTTCTCTGTTGAATGGGGTCAGAAATTGTTAACCCTTTTCCTTCTCTGTTGAATAGGGTCAGAAATTCTGAACCCTTTTCCTTCCCTGTTGAAGGGGGTCAGAAATTCTGAACCCTTTTCCTTCTCTGTTGAATAGGGTCAGAAATTCTGAACCCTTTTCCTCCCCTGTTGAATGGGGTCAGAAATTCTGAACCCTTTTCCTTCTCTGTTGAATGGGGTCAGAAATTGTTAACCCTTTTCCTTCTCTGTTGAATAGGGTCAGAAATTCTGAACCCTTTTCCTTCCCTGTTGAAGGGGGTCAGAAATTCTGAACCCTTTTCCTTCTCTGTTGAATAGGGTCAGAAATTCTGAACCCTTTTCCTTCCCTGTTGAAGGGGGTCAGAAATTCTGAACCCTTTTCCTTCTCTGTTGAATGGGGTCAGGCTGATGGTGTAAGATCACATATTTTGTCGAACTAATTTTGCAGTTCAGAGTGAATTATGGAATGCCGCCTTGAATTTGTGTAAGGAATCTTCATCTCCGAGCAAACAGTGCAAATAAGCGGCGGTTAAAGGCAGTAATTTTGTAATTCCGCTGAGATTTCAGTTTTCCCTAGTAGCTAATTTGGCATCCTTTTCCGAACTACAGTAAGAGATTACTCCGTTCAACAAACAGTTTCTGGCAAGATATGCTAGTTTACTCGTAAAGATATGGGATTTTCAGAGTTAACCTCATGGCTTTCTCCGAAAATCGCTAAATCGTAATGCCACAATTTAGTTTGGAACGCGTTTGCATTAATGAATGCCATGAATAGATAATTATCCACCTCTAGGGGGTTCAGGTATTTGCATGAATGGGATACACGGAGATATTAATCTTTCTTCTAAAGGTGTCAAGTTTAGGCATTCTGTTAGCCTTAGAACAGACTGGTAATTTGCCATCACTTAGGTTTGAATGGCAGGTTGAGAAAACCCAGTTATACATATGTTGCAGTTAATTTTTGTTTTCAGTTAATTTTGTTTTTCAACTAGTTAGTTTTTTTTAACTAGGTGATTTTTTTTCAAATAGTTAGTTTTTTTCTCACTAGGTGATTTTATTTTTAACTAGGTAACTTTTTTTTTGACTAGGTAAATTTTTCAAAAACTGGGTAAAATTTTTCTCTCCGGTGCTATCAAACACCAAAAGATTTTAGTGATTAGGGTCAAATGCTTGGCTTAGTGATTTGGGTTACTGAGCACTCATTTTGAATGGTTAGCTTTCTTGTAAGGGACATTGCCCACATTTTAGGAAGTAGGGTTAAGCTTTCAATTTAGTGATTTGGGTTATGCACTGTCTTATTTGAAACATTTAGCATTCCAGGAGGTGCATAACAACTGCGGACTACATACTGCATACTGTCTACAAATATTGCTGATAAATAGTATTTAAGTCTAAGCACTCATTAAGGTTAGTGCTGATAAGCAGTATTTAAGTCTAAGCACCCATTTTAAAATGGTTAACTTTCAATCACTGTGAGGGTTACGGGTTAGGGTGACTTCCCATGACAACTGCAACAAATAATACAACATGCTTTAATAAACCGTTTGTGTTGCATTGTACATTATTTCACACTTAAAGTAATACAAACTTTAAAGCAAATAAAATTTTACAGTCCTCCTGGTTGATTGCCAGTTTGCATGCTTTGGTGAAGGTTATACTCTTATCTTTACATTTAACCAGTCTAGCTGGTGAAATGAGGGTGGAAATGATTCCAAATTTGCAGGCAACTTTGGCATAATTGGATGAAGTGGCGTCTTATCTACTTTGTGAATTTTGATGCAAACATAATCTCCAATATTTAGAGTCTTAGCCTTTGACCTACACTTTTTCATTCTTTCATTGTAATCCGTTTGATGGGAACTGGCTTCACTTCTCAATTTTTTGCTGCTTTTAGCTTCACAAGTGGGAGAAGATTTTGGTTTCTTTCCTTCTCTTTTTGCTGATCTCTTTCTTGTTCTTGCTCACAACGTTTACTTTCACCATCTCCTGTAACTTTCATCTGGCTTTCTTTCTTAGGATCAATTCCAAACACAAGTCGGTAGGGTGTTTCTCTGACAGCTCTGTGGATGGTTATATTTTTTTTATACGCGGCTTCTCCAGGTTTTGAACACCATGATCTGAGCTCGGCTTGAATCTCCTTCAGAATGTTGGTTAAGTTTTCTTTGACAGTCCTGTTATTTCTTTCTACTTATCCCTGTGTTCGGGGCATACGTGGTGCTCCATGTACTTGTTTTATTCCATGCTTTTGGCAGAATTCCTGCATGATTTTGTTTTTGAATTCCTTGCCATTATCAGTGTGGAGGGTCTGAGGAAACCCAAAAACCCAGAATAACGCTTCCAATTTCTCTAACACTTCTTCAGCCTTTTTGTTGTGTAAAGCGTATAACCATGACTATATTGTGTGGTGGTCAGTTATGTGAAGGACCCATTGATGGCTTTTGTTATCACATGAACATTTGAGATCTCGGAAGTCAATAAGATCAACTTGTAAATGTGATAGAAACGTTTCAGCATGTATTGGGTTTGTTATCGGTCGCTTCTTGTGGTCTGTGATGCTCTTCTGCTGGGCATGGAGTGGACACAAACTGGTAAACAAAGACACGACTTGCTGCGGGATTTCAGAGTAAATACCTTTGATGTAGTTGTTGGTTTTATCTCTTCCTCTGTGTGCTGTGGAGGAGTGGCATTGACAAAGAACTTTGTGCAGCTCACTCTTTGGTACTACTATCTTGTTGTCTCTTGTAATAATCTTGCCATCCTTCAAAGCCCAATGCTTTCGTTTTATAGTGTTGATGTCGTGCTTTGAAAGTTCGATTTTTGTTCCGTGTCATTTTTGTTCTTGAACATCTTCTAAACTCTCTAAATAATTTTTGGCTTTTTCATAAAACGACTGGTCGATGTAAACCGTAATTTTGCTATTGGATTTGTCCTTTAATTTTTGGCTTTTTCATAAAACGACTGGTCGATGTAAACTGTAATTTTGCTATTGGATTTGTCCTTTAATAGCTCTAATCTTTCATAGAATGTCTTCTCATCCACACAAGTTTCCATTACAAAGCGATTTAGAATTGCAGTCTTCGTTCGTCCTAAATACACGTGCACCAGGCCGAGAGAGATTGGGTACTAAACTCAGTAATTTTGCATAAATATGAGGTCATTTTGCATCGCTTGTTTGCGTGGTCGAGTGGATAAGAGAGTTTTTCATCTATACGAGCGCACTGCAGGAGCAAAGATTAAGAAGAGCAAGTGCAAGGGACTGTGGTGCGGTTCGCTGAGACATCGTGTTGATCAACTTTACGGTTTTGACTGGTATAATGATTGCATCCCTGACAAGATTCTAGGACAATATTTTGGTAATATCCATTGCTCACGTAGGAATTGGGAAGAAAAAATTCAGAAGATCAATAATATCATTGGCGCTTGGTGCCACAGAGATCTAAGGCTCAAAGGAAGAGCCCTTTTAATAAACAGTCTCTTAACATCCACCTTACGGTATAACGTTACATCATTGGCTGTGCCCTCTTGGGCCATTTCTCAAATCGAGCATGCGATTTATGGTTTTTCTTGGAAAAACAAACACCCCCTTGTCACCAGAGACTTCTTGGCACTACCCCTGAGGGAGGGTGGTTTTAACATACCGCAGTTGGAGACGAAGATTCAAGCTCTTCGTTTGAATTCACTGAGAAGGCTTCTTACCGAAGAAGATGCGCATTGGAAACACTTTACGGCTTATTTCCTTCGAGTGGCTAATATGGACCTTGGTAAGATGACCTTAGCTCTGGACTTCTCTCAGGGGCATATTACTCGGACTATCCCTGCCTTTCATAAAGAACTGCTCAATGCCTGGTCTAAGCATAAGGGACACTGTATTCGTATGCAGACGCCTAAATTTACTGTAGATATCTTACAGGAGCCCCTGTTTCTTAATGAGCTAATTGTTGTACGAAACAAGCCTCTTCTATGTACGGATTGGATTGCAGCTGGTATTTTGCGTGTTAAGGATATATGCTATGAGGTCGTCCCTGGTTTTTTACCTGTATCAACGGTCCTAGAAATGTTATCGGATCAGCCTCCGCGGCCTATTTAGGAAACGCATCGACAGTTTGATGAAATTTTGGGTGCTTTGCCTCCGGAATGGAAAGATCAGATTTCCATGCGCCACCCAGAAACCCAGCCAAGTGTACAACCATTTTTTGGAATCGTTAACCCGGTTTCCGGCCAGCCTCCTACTGATCTTCTGCAATGCAAGACGCGTCATTTTTACCATCAGTTACACCAGTCCGAGAAACCAGTAATACCGGCTACAGATTACTGGAAAAGAACCTTGCAACCAGAGCCCGTTTTTGACTCTGAGCAGTGCAGAGTTGTTTTCTCTCCACTGATAACCAACCGACAAGGAGACCTCAATTGGAAGATCGTACACCGAGTGATCTCAAACGCTCTTTCGCTGCGAAGGATGGGAATCCTAGACTCTGACAGTTGCTATAGATGTGGTTTAACAGACACCATAGAACATGCATTTCTTGATTGTTTACCTATTATGAATTTTTGGGCCTTTGTCCAAACGTTTATTAACAGGATCTTAGGAAGTAATCAATCACTTTCGAGGCATACTAAATTACTAGGTAGACCTGGTGGGCTTTTAAACAAACCACAAGTTGATTTATTAAACTGGACTTTATCAGTGGCGAGATATCCTATACATACGTCGATTGTGCAACATAGAGCTCATCAAATCACTGTAACACCGGAAGCACTTTTCAAATCTGCAATCAAAGCCCACTTATGGTTTAAGTTTAAGTTATCTTGTATTAGACAGAATCATGAAAGTTTTAAGACCACATGGTGTCTGGGCGAAGCTTTTGCCAGAGTGGACGGAAATCGTTTAGTATTTACATTCTAATGACGTTAAAACGTTACATTTGCTGTGATTTGTGAATTGAACTCGGTTAATATATTTATTTTTTATGTGTAGATAAAAAAAGCTCTTTTTGAGCCTTTTTGGACAGAAAAAGAAAAAGAGAGTGGACAGCAGATCCAGAGATAGGGGTTCAAGTTCAAGTTCAGGTGAGTAAAAAGCAAAGTCTTGACAAGTATGAATTATCTGTGAGAAGTGTTGTAAATGGGGTAGGCACAAGGGGTATTCAAGGGGGGAGGTAACTGGAAAGTAAGGGGGATACATCTGTGAAGAAAGGAAAGGGTAGGGTAGGAAAGCCACAATGGGGGAAGGTGAGCGATGGGTAGAACAAGTAGAACGGAGAAAAGATGAGTTTGGTTTTTTTTTCATACCCCCTAAAAAACCAAGCCCCTGTTTTTTAACTACACCCCTAAAAAAGGAAAATCCCTTTTTTAGACAGTTGATTAAAAAAGCCTAGTTAAAAAAAATTACCTAGTTAAAAAAAAAATTACCTAGTTAAATAAAAATTACCTAGTTAAAAAAAAAATTAACTGCAACACACACATCAAGTTGGTGTATTTATTAGCATCACACTTTGTAACTGATGATCGATACCACAGCTGATCACAGCAGGTACATGTATATATATTCAGGGCCACACTTAATGCTATCATGAAAAGACTAAATCACCTTTGCCATATTCATTTCATGTGTTCCATTTGCCATGGTACAATTTTGTTTTTTCCTAGCTGGCTTTAATAGCTCGTGGTGATTTGTGTGTAGCTGTGTACTATGAAATCTCTTTCTATTTTGTGCATTTTTGCTCAGCTCTCTGACGTGCCCAAGGTTGTTTTCTTTTCTTTTCAAAAATGCCTTCCTATTCAGATCCCTCACATGGTTGAGATTTGATTCTTTTTGTTTCTTAAATGCCTTCGTATTCAGATTTCTTATGTGAGTGGGATTTGATTCTTTTCGTTTCTTAAATGTCTGTCTTTGAGATTCTCTTGTTTTTTCGATCCATGCTGACCTTTTATCCTGTTTAGCTTTATTCTCTTTATCTTTGAACTCTTTATTTGCTCTCTTTTTTCGGATCCATTCTCTCTTGCGAGCTCTTCTGTGTTCTTTAGATAAAGTATTTGCCACTGCTACTGTTTCATTTCCAATTACCTGTGGACATTGGTCATTATTGGCGATGGTTGATACATAGTGTATCTCAGCCATGTGTCCAATATTTATAACAGTAGGTTCATGTCCTGGTGTAGCTACTGGACTAATAGCAGTATGTGGTGAGAACCCTTGGTTTGATTTTATTATATTGATTGTCAAATGGAATGCATCAGCAACTGCTTGTATAACAAGTGCTTCAGCCCATGTACCCTGTTGTGACATATTAGCTAAATATCTTGCCCACGAATCCCCTGTAATACTTTCAATGAATCTGTCTGGGTTAGCTCTCAAATATTGAACACCAGCACTACAAATGTTCATATGATAGCTAGGT
>NW_027179741.1:217500-225000 GCF_036669935.1 Montipora foliosa
AAGCTGTGCAGTAAGTAGCCGAAGGAAAGCTTCGTTTTCGCCTCCAATCCACCGATTTATAAACGCAACAAGGAAGAAACAAAGACCAATACCACAATTTATCAACAGAGTCACTTAGTTTGTTATGGAATTACAATTAAGGGATAACTCGTACACCATACCGGTCTGAATTTCGCAGTCATAAAATTTGTTTCTTCATCGTTTGCCATGCATTCGTCGCCTACGGGTACTATCCCCTTCATCAGAGCTCACACGCGGTTTAAAGTGGTACGGTCGGATCGAAAAACTTTCGGAGGCTTGTTCCTCGTCGATTTTATCAGAATACGTCCCAAAATTGGCCATTTTTAGCGATGATACAAAGGCAAAAGCTCCTCCTTTGCCGATGCAAAATATTGTACACAACTGGAAGATGCGCAATTATCAATTTACATCTCATGGGTTTGACGATTCTACATCACACGATGATACGCTGACCGCTTTCTGAACAAGTGGGCAATTTTCAAGATGGCGGATTTCTATTTGCATTTTCGGTCGTCTTTCAGGTACAATATTTCATTTGAACGAAACAATATGGGAATGATGTTATCAAAAATTGAGACATGAACCTGAGGACAAACATACAAAATACCTTCAATTTTACCCCGGAGTTCCCCTTTAAATCACAATCTTGATAGTTCTCTGTCACAGCAGGCATATTTGCAACTAAACTTTGACTTACTTCTTGACCGTTTGGATACTTCTTCATCTCCATTCCTACCAGTATTTAAGCTTGAATCAGTACACAGGTCTTTAGACCAATGTTTGTTGTCCTGGGTGGCCACATAAGTTCCTTGGTGTCGCGTGATCTCGTCAATTGTGCCCATGTTTGTCCTGTTTTCAGTGGCCGTTTCGCTCATTAAGAAGTGTTCGTTTTGCTCATATTGCTCATATAAGTTAGGTCATGGCTGACAAATAAGACACATTCTCATCAAAGCTTAGCACATTAGCAAGTTGACCATAGTACTAAAGTCAACTCCACTTCAATTTAGGGAGATGCTTGGTATTAATGGTCGTGTAAAGCTGCAAAAGCACCCCAATGCGGGCTGCCACGATGCATGCACTCACGCTGATTGCACGGTTGCTATTTCAATATGGCAATGGGCTCGGGTTCGGGCAGTCTCGTTCAGGGCGACTTTTAATTTACGAACAGTGTCTACACCTGAGTGAGTGAGTGACACATTTGCATATTGGAGTCTCCGCAAGAAACCTGCTTCTATGCTTCGCGTATCCACGAGTTTAAAAAATAATGAGCCCTAAAATAATTAAGATTTAGATGAATATGACTAAAAGCATGTCCAAAGACCTATGAGTCAACAAAACGATTAAAACTTGCTCAACAATAATAAAGGATATGATTGATAATTTTGTTACTGTATCTTATATCAACTGGTAAAGGGTGGCAATATAATATGATCATCTAAGTTTTATTTCTTAAACCGACCATTTTTCCCTTAATTCTTGACGAATTTGTTCACCAAATGCCTCAATTCCTCTGGCTGGTTAGTTTCCATAGATCCAGTTCTTTACGAGATCGAAATGATAAACAAACAACTGGTATCCACCACTAGCATTCACAACCAACCATACATCGTCAGAAGGGGCTGCTTTTTCCCTTTTTACAGCTACCAACGATGCCTTCCCGCTGCATCTCAGTTTTGGTGTTCTGGATATTAACAGGAAGGGTCTTGAGAAATCTCAAATCGTTGCTCTCCGTACTTCACTCTTTGCCCATCTGTCCACATAGAAAAGCGAAAAAAAGTAATTTTTGTATCTGGGAACAGCTCAGGAACACGAGTTTATCAATTTTATCTTAAACGATACCCATACTGTGCTCATTATTGCAAAAAGCCAGCGAAACCAGGCGAAATTAGCAAAAGTAAGCACAAGACATACCTGCAATGGTTCTTCAGCATTTGTTTCACAAAAAGCCTCCAACATTGTTTTTAGTCGATTTTGCCCAAAACAATGGTATCTTCATCGATGGCTTTGTTACCTCATGCATCAATGCTTTCAAACACTGTCTCCATAAACTGCCAGTTCGTCTTTTTATGTCTCACCTCATCGTAAAAACAATTTCCACAAATTTGTGCGGGTTTATGAGGTAAAGGTGGCTCAATTTTTTTCTAAAACTAGATTTTCTGGCACAAGACATGGGGTTGTGTGAAAGAGGAACCAAAAACCACCTAAATCGTTCTGAATCGACCCAGAAACCGTACCATAGGCAAAGAGACACAAGACTGAAGCAAGGTAAGCTATATTTTACTTTGAAAAACCGTTTTCCTCATACAAATCCTTATATTTCTACTCTTGCATAATATAGTACAGTACACATACTCAAATATCGACCTTGGGCCACCTGTGGTTAGTCACACGGATTTTTTGGTTGGCTATGGTTGTTTATGTTGGAACTGAATTCATTACTACTATGGCGACTGCCTACACTAAATTACTACCGTTCAACTTATAGGTTTTTTGTGCAAAATGGATGTCCAGCCGTAAGCTGCTTTGTTTGATCGGTTTGACTTTATAATTAGTAATATTCGCTGTTGATCTAAACTGAAAAGATAGGTAAGCACCTTCCGAGCCAATGACCCAACACGCCGGTGCTTATACCCGGTTTCTGTAGCATTAAGCGACTAGGAGCATTTTTAACTCCCCCCTGGATGGGATGCTAGTCCATCACAGGGTTACACCTGGGTGAAGAGAGGCACCGTGGGAGTAAAGTGTCTTGCCCGAGAACACAACACAATGTCCCCGGCCAGGACCCGAACCTGGACCACTTGCTCCAGAGTCGAGCACACTAACCATAAGGCCATCGCGCCTCCTGAAAAGGTAGGGTATGTGGAATGTGGTGTCCTCGCCTATCAAAAGAAATTTATTCTTCAAACGGACCTTCGCAAGGACCTGTATTGATTTAAATCAGTTTTCTAAGATGACTTTTAACCATTAAATGAAAAAGGTCACCTCAACGTTAAACATTGTTAAATAGGTAGACATATTTTAGCTCTTTTTACATTTTTAACTTTATTTGTATTTTGGAAGATATACTTGTGGAAATGCTGAATAAAGCCATTATCATCATCATCATCATTATTATCCTGGCATAGGCCATTTTCAACACTTAGTAAATTTGGCGCCACATCAAAGTTAACACTTCTTTCAGCCTTTCATATATTTGCTACCCCAGACAAAAAGAGGGAGCTGAAAGATCCACAACATCATATCAACACTCCATTTGCAAACCATGGAAGGGACTTTTGCGCACTTTTACGGCATTTTCCTTCACTAATGGCGCCTTTTTTCGTACAGAGCAAATTCGAGAAGAAATCTAGCTCCTTCTTGCCTTTTTTTTGTTTCACTGGCTTTGACATTTTTCGTCTAGATTCGACCATTGACAGAAATAGGGCCACCAACACGTGAAACAATGTTATCAATTTGGCTATAGTTGTTAGTTAACTTATTTTGAAACGTAAGGCTTTCATTACCGTCCAGGTAATTTCAAGAGGAAGGAGGAATGGTTGTTAGGCTAGCTACAATCATTGACAAAAGTCTTGGGAAGGTAGCGTCATTTTACAGATAACCCCCCTCCCCCTTTTCAATGTTGGATTTTCCAGTGAAAAAAATGGTGACTTTTTTTACCTGAAGAACTCCAACATTGAATATGGGAGAGGGGCGGCCACAAGAGCATGGTATTTCCGAAATACTTCAGCCAATAGTCGAATTACATGTAAAGTGAACTGATGCCCTCAACCTGCCTGACAACTTTTGACCACGATTGTAGCTTTACTAACATTTAAGTTCAAGACTGCACAGACACTACAAATCGACTCAGACATGACAACTCGAGAATAACATTAATAATCGTTCAAAGCAAAGATACCGACAGTTTATCACCTAATTTTCCTAAACGGTGATGTGCTGGACACGTACACTAGTATTCAGTATTAAAACATCGTATTCTCGCTGTTTTAATCTATGTTTAAAGGCGCTGTCAATATTCTGCCCACCTTTGTAATTCTCGAGGTCATCGAAAAGAATATGGTTTGGGTTTATATCTTTTTCCCGGTCAGCGTGCAGCCGTGACACGGCATGCCGAACTCCACTCCAACCAGTTTCATACTTCACTTTCATGCAAAGAATTTACCAAAACTACAGGCAGGTTTTTATACCACAGGTCAGAAACATAATCAAATTACTGCGAGAAATTCACAAATATGAAACGGCAAATATCTTGAAAAAGATAGGTAATTTTTACCGTGAAGAAAATGTAATCATTAACAGTTCGAAGGTTGTTGGGACATTTTCAGTAGAGCCCCGCGTTCAGATTTCAAAAGGTTCTTAACTACTGTAAGAGCGTCTTCACAGGAGCCTGGTTATCTGGCTGGTTTGGTTACCGGTTTGAAATTTGTCTTCTGTTCAAATGGGTACTTTCAACACGGTTACTGAGATGAAAGTTGTCGACTCGACTATTCAGGCGTTCAATCGCTTTTACTACCTGGTTCTTGAACCTAAAAATCCTTTAATCTTTAAGAGCCATTTTCCCAGAAAATCGAAAATCGCAAGACACTCGTGAAAATTCGAAATTTTTTTTCTTTTGCCAAAACATCCCTTTTAGTACCCTAATTCAAGAAAAAATAGTTTTAGGTTCAAGTGATTCATTGTACGGGGGAAATTACAAAAAGTTTGAAAAATCGATTTCTTGCTCGTTTTTCGCACTCAAAACAACGGAATCCGACCGCAACTTCGAGAAAACGTTGAACGCATAAGAAACAATCCCTAACATCAAAACTTCAGCCGAGAATTATTACATACTTACTCTTTAATTTTATGAAAGAAAATTTAAAGAAAGAAGTTTTTAACAGTTACAATCGACAAGTTTAAAAAGTTCAAATTTGTATCTCTGGAAATGTTAATAAATGAAGGCGAACTTTAACTGTTGTAAAAGCCCTCTGGTATATGCTGCTTCCTTGTAAAACCCATACAGAATAAAACCTTGGCTATTGAACTAGGTTACTGGAAAGTTTTAGCTCTGGGAATCCAATACAGTTCTCACACTAAAGTAAGCAATTTGAGTATCTGAGTAAATAAAACGTATGCAAATTAGACGGCCCGCTGAATGAATTCATATTTTTAATGCAAAGTTTTGTTAAACGAACAACTTACCATTGCTTGTTGTGAGAGAAGTTAAATCCATCTCTCAATCTGTTTGCGGCAACTCATTCATAACTGATTTTGACCAAAATGTGTCCAGCAACTTCAGCGCTTGAGCTATCTAAACACTTCCCACGCAGCGCTTATTACGCGTCATCAGACGCTTCTGTAATAATGAAACCCGATTATGTTTTGGTCCGAAAATAACATACAATGATGAAAATTAACCACTGCTCAAACCACACAGTTAACAAGGTGAGTATTACTGACCTCTTATTGAGCGAACAAATCAGATACTAGACGGGATAACAAGATCATATGACGCATAATTTAACAAACGCGCAGAGATTGGTCACGCTAGCTTGTCACATACGACTGTACGTACTATACTTCGTACACATTGTAAACAGATTAAGAAACAATTACAGCTGTCCCAATGAAAAAATGTACAACCCTACGTCTGTTTATAGATCATCAGTGTAGAAATATTCGACTCTGGGAACAAGATTAATATAACATTTCCAGGTCAAACGCTCCTGGAATAAAATTCATATATTGTCACAAAGTGTTTCGCAACTTACTATTGCACGTGCCTCTACGATTTCATTTTAATTGAATTATTCCCGTCTAGTATTACGAAATGCTACCCTGCTCACAGACGTTTTTTCTGTTTCGGGAATTTGGTGCGCGCAAAAGATAAGCGATTGCCCGTGAGAGAGGGCGGAACGCGCTTTTTTTTATACGTGCATCTAAAAATGAAGAGAGTCTGTGAACAGGCTGGTAAAGTACACAAGGTGCAGAGTTCTGCCTAAACGGTGTTATCACTTCTCCTCAGAGGCTGCTTCCAGAAGTGAATCATTCACCATTTGTTCTCGCCGGAATAACTAAGTCAAGGAAAAATCTATTTTGTTCATTGTTTTGCTTTCTTTGCTTATTTTTGAAGTTTGTTTATGTTTAAAAGAGCGTTCCTTTTCGGAGAGTGAGATCATTTCTTGTTTGTCAGGCTGAGTCCTTGTTACAAATCAGTCAGTTTCAATGACACCTTATCTTATAAATGTGAAGAGGTATTCTAGCCTGCATAACAGGTGCTTTATGAGCCAAGCGAGGCGAACGCGGCATTTGCTGAAAGCGCGAAACGAGTGCAAAGCGCGAGACGAGGGATAAAGAAAGATAAAGCTTTATTTTTTCCTCCCCTCGTCCGCATTTCGCGCCTCGCGCAAAATGCCGCTTTCGCCTAGCCTACCTCATAAAGCAGGAGCACCCTGTGAAATATCTGTTCGGAGAAGCAAACATTGCCTAGGATTTCCTATAGCTTGAGGAAGGCTAAAAATTTCTAGATGACCGTTCCATTCATGTACACAATTTTCGAAGCTTATGTAATAAATTCCCTCCGACTTTCTGAAGTTCATTTTTCCCATTTCACTCCCCAGGTTAGGTTGTTTTTCGTAGAGAAAGGAAGCCTAAAATTTTCGGAATCGAAAATGCAATGCAGAAAGGAACCGAAAAATCTGACTTTCGGAAAACTTTGAATTGCTGCTAAAATGTTCGGAAAAATAACACTGAAGCCCTCGTAACTTCGAAAAGACTCAAGTTACCCTAGGATGCCCGAACAGATATAAATTTCTTAGTGCCACTTAGAAAACATTTCTAGAGATCTAAAAGTACTCTGGATAGCCTAAAAAGTCTTTTCAAAATAATTCGGGGGGAAACCGTCGTTGGGTGCCCCTGATAAAGCGCCTGTTATTCAGGCTGGAGGTATTTCTGCAAGTTCTCTGAGTTAACCAAAGATAACTTTGTTTTTCTTCACTAAACAACATTTCTAGAGGTCTCTAGAGAAAGCGTTACGCGCGGCAGGTACAAAACACAGGTCACTGTTTTACCAATACAGAAAGTATCCTGAACATTCATAAGAGCTAACCTTAAGCCTAAAAACGTTTGTTTAGGCCTAATTAGGCCTAAGGTTAGCTTTTATGAATGTTTAGGATACATGTATTAGTAAAACAATGACCTGTGACCTGTGACCTGTGTTTTGTACCTGCCCCGTTATGCGCGAGAATGTGGAATTTTATAACACTCCACATCGCGTTTTCAGCCCTGCGGAGTGGTTCTCTTTTTCTCGCGCTCGCGGCGTGAATTGGTCAAATTTAACTCAAAGATTATTATTAGCCTCAATAGGCTTTTCAACAATTTTGAGGAGGTCTCGAAGGTTTCAAGGATGCGATAAGCACACTCAAGTTTGAAGTTGTGTTGTGAACAAGCTGTAAATGAAACTGAGAATTTCTAGTTACCTGGCTAGGGATCCTGGTTTTG
>NW_027179741.1:232500-237500 GCF_036669935.1 Montipora foliosa
TTGTCATCATCTCTTGCAATATTCTTTCCTTCTTCTTTCATTGCAACCTGACTTTCTTTGTTTAGGAGGCTAATCACTGTCATTAAACTTTTATTTTCGTCACTAAGAGTTCTGGCCTCTTCTTTTACACCTTCAAGCTCTTGAAGTCTTATGTTAAGTAGATTGTTTTCCTTCTGAAGAGATGCTATGGTTTCGTTTGAATATGATGTACTTGCCTCTAGCTTAGGTTTTTCGACTTCGACAAACTTCTTTTACTTTGATCTTGATAAAGGAATATATATCATCCACTCTCAGGGTATCTTGAATAAATGGCGCTGCACAAGAGTACATTTGTTGCCGCTTTTCTTAAGTCCTCGCTTATCCAGTTCAGCCTTCAGTTCTTCAGTTTTCAATGATCAAATCTCTTTGTTATCCGGGAGCATCACATGAAGATCTGATTTACTTGTTTCCGCCCTTCTTAGGCTTTCACTCAGTTCGGCGTTGGCTTCGCTTTCAGTGTCTTTGCTCACATCGCAGTCAATTGATTCAAGTACTTCTAAACTTTGATCTGCGTCAATTCCGCTCATTTCCTGAACTAACGAGAACTTATTAAAGCTTGCCCCAAACACAGATTCATTACTCAACGTTGCCATTTCTTGCAGACCTCGTTGTTCCGTGCCTTTTTCACCAATCTCAATCTTCAATTTTGAAGTACAGGTACATGTACCTCGATTTAGAGAGTAGTTTGCCGTTACCTGAGGGTCCTACAGTGGTATTTGGTAACATTCATTCGCTTTGCCAATTCTTTTGCCTTCAAATGGATCATCACGGTGGTAACTGCACAGCTATTCTCTCTCTGGCTCACAACTTAGTCTTTCAATGTTCTTTCCAGTGCTGGAAATTTTGCGAGGCCGGTACAGCAAGTGCACTTGCGTTTTGGCAGTTTGGTCATGACATCCTTTTTCTTTTTCTAATAACGGATCATGGACTCATCTATTTCGAACTCTCTTGCTGCTGCTCTGTTGCCTATTTCAGCTGCTCGCACAATAACTTTTAACTTGTACTTAAAGGTAAAACTTTGGCGTGAGCACTTAACACCAGGCATCTTAAAGCTGACTCGTGGATACTCTTTTCGAAAATTATTAAGGCTTATAACCTCAATGAGTCAAGTGCCTTTTTATAAGAAAAACAAATATAGTGTATTTGATAACTAATAGCTTCTGCATGTCAATTAGTAAGTTTCACACACATTGTTTGCAATGTTCATTGACAACTTGCAAAACCCTTCGACACTCTGTTCGCCTTTTCTAAAAAAGATATGTATCTCCATAGGCAGCCCAAGACTTTGTATGGGAGGTTATAATGTAACTGTTGAAAAAGCCCAAACCCCTTAGAAATGCTAACCTTAGGCCTCATTAGGCCTAAAACAATATTTAGGCTTAATTGTTAGCATTTCTAAAGGGTTCAGGCATATTCAACAGTTACATTATAACCTCAGTCTGCATTTTACCCCTGGTCTGGAGTCTGCATTTTACACTAACCAGGAAATAAAATACCGTCGATTATGAAGCCTAAAAAACGCTCAATTTAACGTTAACGGGAAAATGCTCTATTACTGAAGCCAGGGGTACCTAGGAACAATTCACTGATGCGCTGAATCCAGCAAAATTTTCAGTGTAGTTAGTGTTTTGTTTACATGCGTGCCAACAATCATATTCTAAATAATTATACAGCACCATGAAATATGTCGGCATCTTGTTTTGTAGCTCTGAGCGTGCTTTCACAAGAAATTCTTTCAATCTTTCATATACAAAATTGAAAGGTTTGAAATTATCTAAACAAGATCGTTAAAGATTTGTTTTGGACAGTAAAATTTGTGGTATCACATAATAAACACATTCGCGTCTTGTTACTTTTTAGCATTAAATCAGGTCTCATGATAAACTCTTTCTTAAAATTGAAAGGGATGTGTTTAAGTGAGAGATTCTTCCTCATTTACTTTTAATTCGGTGACAAGTTGTGACATGGTCGAAGCGAAAGATTATTGTTTTTCATTGAATTTGCTTCAGCTTTCATCGAGCGGTTTTATAAAGACTAAGACAAATAAAGCATCATTTTTAAGATTGAATCAACAAATGAGGCAACACACAGATTTGAAGGAAGTGTTGGTTTAATTATCCTAATTTCAACCTATTGTTTTGATCTTCCATTGAATGATACCGCTTTTAAAAATCCGATATCTCAGGATCTACTGAATGTAAGAAATCGCTAGAAACAGGAAAATACTCTCTAGCTCAAGGCATTCCTTGCTAGGAATATTTTACTGATGCGCCGAATGTTCTGGTGTTTTAAAATTTTGTCCGTGAATGTTTGTTTACATGCATGCTGACAATCACCTCTTATGTGCGTCATATTAATTATGCGGCGGCAGTGGCGCCGCCATGAAATGAACATGTCGGCATCAGTTTTTGTGTGTGAATTACTTTAAAGCCAACTATTTCACATTTTTATTCTTTTGTTCTGAGTTTATTATTCCAGTTGGTGAATGTTTTTATTTTCAACTAAACAAAGAAAGAAAGTAATATCACACGCATGATAAACGATTTTGATTGCCAACGATATTTGTTGATATATTTTAAATTTGCATTAGTTTTCATCGAGAGCATGAGCATCAATTAGGCAATTAAAGTGGGTTAAATAAGGCAATACACAGTTTTTACGAACAGTTTCATTCATTCCCCATTTACGGTTTTAAAACTACACTGGAAGATTTAAAAATTATCACATTACCCGCTCCTTCCTATGACCCGCACCAACAACTATTGCGGAAAAATTAACACATTACCCATGGGTAATCACCCGAAAATTACAGTAGCACTTGCAGATATGTGTTTGTATGGGGTTTTTTTAGTTCGAGTTGCTTGGCTGTGATATAACTACCTCAGATGTTGCATTGTAGGCACCTTCATTGGGATTGTGTGCAAATAAGTGCATGTACAGTGTATCAGTTCTGTCTGTTGCATACCACAAACTGGCTAGATGCATTTTTGTACTTTACTAGCGTAGCTCCGCGCACGCCAAAGGCGAGCATGCGCGTGGAGCACCATAGTTAAGAAAACATGGGAACCAATCAATGTGAGAAAATTTGGTTTTGGTGACCATACGACCGTACATCCGTCCACCCCTCCATGTATGCCAATGCGACCAGTATCACGTAACCATATCACAGGCTCAAGTTAAAGACCCTTTGTCACTTAACGTGATGCATCGCAGGCAAACAACTGAATCGTGGACCACAAAACGGCCACTTTTATGCGAATGCTTGATTCGAGAGGAAATCCGTGTCCATCGAGTTATTTATTGTTGGTTGTATGACCTGTTTAAGTGTTTTCAAACTCTCCAGCTTCTCTTCTAGTCCTTTTGCTATTTTTTTATAATATTCCCTAATGATAAGTTGAGATTTTGTTTGGAGATTTTTATGGAGAAATGCCACGGCCGAAACGGAAAGAAAAATTGGTGAAAGTTTGGTTGCGAAAATCGGTCTACTCTGTGTGGAAAAGCAAGAAGGACCTTGCAGGATACGGTAGCAACATGAACAGTGAGTTTGCTGAGTTTCTTCTCCATCGTGAAAGCTCCGCTTCGAGTCCGCATGACGGAAATTCAAACAAGAGGCGACGCAAGGAAATAAGCTGGGAGTTGGATGATGTATTGCCAGTTGCAAGTAAGTATTGTTTTCCTTCTGCTTTTATCAGTTTGGCCTTTTAGTATACAGTATTAAAGTAAGATAATATTCGATTCGCAGTTCGCAGACCTCTGTTCGAATCTACCCCATCAAGAGCCCCGATCCAACATGTTCCACAGCACAAAGGGCTGCCATCTTCCTCTTCAAGTTCGAGAAAGTGAGTACGCTTTCAAGTAGCTTTATTTCAGTTTCCTTTTCTCTATTTTTGTTAAAAAACTGCAAGTGTTTGAAGTAGTTTTTTTAAAATTTTTTTCTTGCCGCAGTTTAAAGCAGCTATGTCGACCTTACTGGAGTGTCGGAAATTGACAACGAGTTTGGAGCTATTTCACAACATACAGTTACCTTCACGAAATGTCAGACAGTGAACGAGCGTTTTGCATCAATGCCCGGGAATCCATTTGACTTATCTAGTGTTGATTCTGGTTCTAGCTGCTGTGACAGCGACAGTGATTCTGAACAGTTCTACAGGTTGGTTGTTTAGTTTTGCTGTCAATACTTGTAGCCTGGTCACAAATGAGGTAATGTGCAAAACAATAGATGCTATTCTTATTCAATGACATGCAAATAAGTGGCGGGGTATTCTGCATCCTGGCTGTTTGTTATTATTTATTTTCTAAATTGTACAGGCAGCTACTCTTTCTCTTCAGATGAATTTCACGAATATTTAATAATTATTCAACGAAGTCGAGGTGATTATTGACCAATAATCACTGATCCTGGGGCGAATAATAGTTTTACTATAAATACACAGGTGATTATTTCAAAAAAGAGGGGAGAAAAGGTATTTCAATGCGAAAATACAGTGGCAAAACAACTACTGGCAGCCATTTGGGCTGTCGAGGTGATTATCGGCTGATAATCTGAGATAGCGAGCCAATGAGAGCGCACGATTTTGTATGATCACCTGTGTATTTATACTAATAGAAACATAATTTTATTTTGTATAGATAGAAACTTTTACCTAGAGGACTCAACACCTTTTTTTTTTGCTTCTAGGCTTACTACCATTTTAAATCAAAGTGACAACTCAGATGAGACAGATTCTGGCGAGGATATCGATTGCTACTCGGCCCTGAAGTTCTTGACAGTGAAGATGATGGCGAAACTGCATTGACAGATGAGTGAGTGATAAATATAAAACATGCATATATGCACAACCCCTTGTACAAATTGGTAATGTTTTAAAATGTTACTTTTATCATAAATGGTAACCTTCACTATTTTTTTTTATAAATGATGTGGTTTAATATTACATTTGGTTTAAAATTTTTTAAACCAG
>NW_027179741.1:247500-257500 GCF_036669935.1 Montipora foliosa
CCTTGATAGCAACCTCGAGGACATTTCTGTCCAGGCATAAGTTTTGAAATAGTTCATAGGATGTTATGCATTTGTGGAGAGTGCAGCATTTTTGTTCTTTGGGGTTTTCCATTGGAACACAGTTGCCGCAAACACACCACTCTGGCAGATCTTCCTTCTCAGCTGATGGATCATCCCGTTCGGGGTCATCAAAATTTTTAGCAATATTCCTGGCGTAGTCTAAACTGCCTCTTCCATTAGAAAGCAATTCAATAAGGAGTTTTTCCATTGCCGCAGATGACAGGCTGCCTACAAACGTCTACAAGGCAAAATGGGAATGAGTTAGTATTGATATGAAATGAAACATTTCTGCAGTTGTTTCGATGGACTCGACGATTTACCTTGACTTCCTCCTCCGACTGCTGAGTTTCTGCTTTGTGACGATTGAATGCACTACCGGGTGCATTCTCCCGTTCGATAGCCTCATATTTGCCATTCTTACACTCGAGTTTTTGTCCACATCCACAACGTGAAGAGCATTTCTTGTCTGCATTTCTGCACGGACAGCCTGCACTTTGCGCTGTCTTCTTTCTGCTACATTTTGTTTTACACTTGCAACACTGTGGATATGTAGACATTCATTATATTTTGGTAAACACAAGAGAAATTGTAATGTCTTACACAGCCAACCGGTAAAAAGTAGAATATTCAGATATTTTCTTACCACTTCAGTTTCAACACGTGCGTCGGCTTCGTCAACATTTTCCTGATTTTCAGGTGACTCGTCCTCGGCAACTAAGGAACCGTAGCGGTTGTAAGTTACAGGGCCGTCTCTAGGTACTAATTCGCGGATGTCCAGGGAACTTTCTGATTCACTTGGCATTTCTTCCTCAAGGTCAGAAGCCATGTTTCTCACCTCGTGCGATCGCGGTTGTAGACAAATGCCGTCATGGTCATGCATCTGGGTTCGTTGCGGTCAATGCTCGCATTTCATAATAAACAATGCACGGTGCATCACGGTAAGTGACAAAGGGTCTTTAAGAGCTCATCGAGGAGGCAATACTCCAGTTGACACTCTAGCTAGTTTACAGCATACATCTTTGATATTGGACATAAATGTTATGGTCAATTGACACCTGTCAAAACAAGATATCTGCTGACCAGTATCACATGACCATATTGCGGCCTCAAGTTGGACCTTATCCAGGACAGCTGTTTTTTTTTAGTTGACCGCTGACCAGGGACTGGTTGTTGATTGCATCGTAGGCTCAAGTCAGGTCAGACACTTACACCTGAGTGTAAACCAGGCTTAATTTTTCGCGCTTTTCCTGTGGCTCGACGAGGCTACACGGCCATGCTCCGTTATCAAAAGCTCTTGACAGTCAATACTTTGGAAAACATGTATTTTCTTGCATTTTTCGCCAGTTTCAATCCAGGTTTGACAGAATATAGCTGTGGTCAGGACACACTGGTGGCTACGTAGTCATTCAAGTCACGCATTGGAGGGATATAAACTTAAAGCTGAGTGTTTATTTTTAATTTTCTTAGTGCTGCTTTTTGCTCTGAATTGCAATTTTTGGCATAAGTCTTGAGATTTTAATTTTGAATCTACTAAGGTTGCAAGATGCCTGGACGGTCTATGACAGAAGAACAGAAACGAAAAAAGAGAGAAAGAGAACGAGAAGGACAAAATGGTACACCAGTGATAGCTCAAACTCTGGGACACTAAACCGTTTGCTATTTCTACGGATGAGTTATTTCAAGTGGATGAATATTTCTAAAAAGTTGTTTAGTTGTTTTTTCCTTTGTTCAGGAATGAAACTCGAATTTTTATTCTCAAGTTGAATTAAATAACTATCATCTGTACTATTTTTGGACAGAAATAATTCATCTGTTTGCTGGTTTGCTTGGCTTTAAAATGCGAGCGAACAAGAGGTTTTCTTACTCCGTTTGCCTAACTGTTTTTCGATGTGCCTAGACAGTGACAAGAAAATTTTGTGCTTATGTTATAAACATGTAATTGCAATGACTTCTCGTAAGCGTAAGGAGAAATATCACCAACGTTTGTTTAGAGAAAGTGCACGTAATTTGTTGGAGATCTTGTTTGAAGTTTGTCCTTTCTAGCCAATTTTGGTTGTAAGCCAAGCTGGCGTGTTTCAATGAAATACATCAAAATGTAAATGATCTCGTTTTTAGAGATAGAATGGAATAAAGTACATCAATAAATCCCCTTGTAGACCTTGAACCGACAAAGACGATCTGTCATATCACGAAGTATTATAGCACGTCTGTGATTTCAAATTTTAGCGTGATTCCTATTCGCTGGCTTTTCACAGTCGACTCTGAAATGGTGAAAGGAGAGGAGGTGAGAGAAAGAAAACTAGAGACCGAGAAAGTAGTTTCTTTTCTGTTTATTGTTTCTTTTTATTCATCTATCACTCAAAAAAAAAAATGTGCACACAATTAAACCTACATTGATAACTGATTTTAAACTAGGTAGTTAAGGATCACAACTTTAACCTACAATCATAGACAAAAGTAGTTGGGGAGGTTATGTAAATGAACCACACCAGAGCTGTATTTCAACCTGCTTCTGTTAAAGCTCAAAAGAAATAGTTTCACTTTCTCTTACATAGCCCCCCTTCCCCCTATTCAATGTTGGAAGGTAAGTCAACTATTTTCCACCAAAACCATTCAGTTTTCCACAACATTGAAGGAGGGGGGAGGGGAGAGAAGCAATGAAGACTTCAAAAGTGCTAACCTTCCAAACAGTTTTGTCTAGGATTGTAGTTTGATGACTGGTTTTACCTGAGAACAGATTTTACCTGCAACATAATCACCACAGACATGTAATGATTTATTTATTATTGCTAGGATTCGTATGTGGAGGTCACAGAAGAGTCAAGCAATGGCAATGTTGCCGATAGAAAGGGCTCAAAAATATTACCTGTGGTGCTATGTGCAAAAGGAATTTGGCATTTAGTATTTTGGTCAGTGAAGATGATGAAGGAATTGAAAGTTCTCCATGAAACTTCCCCAAGCATGTTTTTTGTTTTATCATTTTGGTAAAGCAAGTTAGTGGTTTATTGAAGGAACAGAGAAACATTTACATGTAAAGTCAAGGCAAGATATGCAGCTCCTGTCTGATTGTCACATGTCTCCCACCAATGTGAGAGATAACAAGTGTATTGGCTAACACATACTTTCAGCCGCTTTCAGTATTAAAGTACAAGGGCTCAAATGGTCATAAAATCATAGTGCAGAGATACCAAAATATCATTTAAACAATTTCTTTTATTTTTCTATTAACAGTTGCTGGACAATCTGATTCTGAAAGAGCTTAGGCAAGATGTTGTGTCTTTCTCTCATAGCTGGTCCACTTAAAGGAGGAGGTATCTGTAGATTTATACTTATTCTGTTGAAGTTAACATGGCCTGCCTATCACAAACTTAAATAAATAGGGACACCCAGTGTCCGGTTTCCCCAGTAAAAGTAGTGTAAGAGTAGAGTCAGAGTAGCGTCAAGAAATCAGCATGGATATTGCAGCAGTCAGTGCCATTAATTTGGTTTACAATACACTCAGTGTACGTTTTCATCAGTGATCCACATCGTTATTTTGTCAATGTCTGTGGTGTCAAGTTTTTCCAGCCGTGAGACCCACCACTTCTCTGCCACAGTGCTCATGGTATTGAGAAACTACCTTAGACCAATACATTACCAAAATAATTATTTTGTGTAAGTTTGTGTCAACATTTGGTTACATCACAAGGTGGTTGACGGCAAATATAATAAAGTAATAAAATGTCATACAATTGGACCTGTATTAAGCAGCATGGTATTAAGACCATAGCCAGAACTTCTGTTTACAAACTTAATCTAACATGATTTTGTGGAAGCTTTTGTAAAAAAAGTCTACAACAAGCCATCAAATTAGATACAAAAAGGCATTTTTATTGTGTTTGAAACGTATTCTGAATTACTTGTATTTAGCGAGCAACCTGTTTTAAGCAGTCAATTGGCCAAATTTCGAGGGTTACTACTTAATACTGTATATCATGTTTCAAGGTTTTCTTTTTCGGCAAAACAATTGTCATTTATTTTTAACTATTTTTGTGTACACTCACAGCAAAGGGCTCTATCCTATCTGTTGAAGATGTAGAGACAAGATTTACAAGAATCCATATATGTCAGGGTTTTGTTAAAAGCAGGCCCACAGACCGCCACGGCCCAGCTGCCGGGTGGCCCGAAGGCCCAGCGGCCCACGGCCCACGGCCCGCCACAGCCCGGCGGCCTGGCGGCCTGGCGGCCCGGTAGCCCAGTCCCGATTTTCCACAGTTTTTTTGTCCAGCGTAAAATCCACACGCATGCACAGATCTGCATCGGGTTTGGGCGTGCAAAATGGACGACGGTGAGGTTGAATAGGCCATTTCCGAGTTCATGTCTGCCTCCTCTTCAAGGCGAGTCTAAGTGCGAAGTTTTTCTTATGAAGATTAGTTTTCATTCATATGTAAAGTAGAACTAATTACCATCACAAAATCTTTGCACTCAGACTCGCTTTGAAGAGGAGGCGGATATGAACTCGGAAATGGCCTATTCGTTTACCATTTTAATCATTTGAATCCTTGTTTCTGTTTGTTGTTGTAAACAGACGAAAACAACAGAGAATGTCAACGTTTTTCACTTAGCAACATGCAACGAAAGAAAGGATCGAAAAGGATTGAAATGATTATTAAAATGGTAAACGAATTCAACTCACCGTCTTTCATTTGTGCGCCCAAACCCGATGCAAAGCTGTGCATGCGCGTGGATTTACCGCTGGATAACAAAACTGTGTGGGCCTCCGGGCCGCCGGGCCGTCGCGGGCCGTCGCGGGCCGTGGGCCGCAGGCCTGCTTTTAGCAAAACCCTATATGTCAATGCCTGTTGCTATTTCAAAAATTGTAGCAACAAAGAGGCATTGCATCACTTCCTTTTTGAAACCCTTGGCAGAAACATACTTAATGTAGATAAGGACCTCAATGGCATGAAGATGAAGACAAGGGCGTAGCTAGGGGGGGGCGGGTCCTGGGGGGCCCGGGACCCCCCCTTTGTTGGCCTTTTATAAAGGAAACAACCTACAATATTCAGATGCCGAAATCGCCATGACTATATCTTGGCTGTAAAAGACATTGATGAAAAGCCCACTTTTTTTAAATTTGTTTTGTTTAAACTACTTCCGTCAGCAGCTCTAGTTATCTATCAGTTAATATGGGCCTTCATGCCGCATCAATACGAATCCACTGATACACAAGGGAGAGCGATAGTTGGATGCTGTCCCTGCCTTAACATAAGGAGTTTGAGCTTGAAAATGTTGAAACAAACGAAAGTTTTCAGCTATTTTGTGGACAAGGAAAAGAGGTGAGGAATGCTGTTGTTAAGATTTAGGTTAACATCTTTCTTCTGCGATGATTGTCATCTAAGTTTTGCTACAGTTAATTCCCATGCTTGCCATGTTTTTTTTTTCAGGTCAGTTCAACCAGAGCGCATTGTGAATGAAAGTGTCACAGTGGAGTCAGCTTGCAAGCGAGTTAAACCCAACAATGGTAACGTTTCATTCAACTGAAATTCTTTAAAAATGTACATGTATGGATGTAGGCTTTGTTTTTCTATCTGGTTTACGATAAACACAGACGCATACAGTGACAATACAACATCAGAGAGTGGATAAAACACCAAAACCAGCAGCAGCCTCTGGTAAGTTTAGGTCGTTGTTTTTCTTTTGGATGCTTCAATAGAACTAGAGGTAATACCGTGGTCACTCGACATTTTTTTGTTATCAATATAGGCTTTCTGGATCTTTCACATGAAATGGTTTTGAAAATTGTTCAATACCTAGCACTATCATCAGTCATTCAAAGCTTGTCAAGCACATGCAAGCGAATATTCCAGCTATCCCATACTCCTGTGTTATGTAAACGTTTTACATTACAGGATACCGGTCGTTCTCCCTTCTACACGAGGCATAGTTTTAAAGGCATATTTGAGATGCACTGTAAACATTTCCAGCATTTATATTTTAACGGCGAGTTTGAACAAGATTTTTTCCTGTGGTTTACTAACAGTAATGTTACACGAACTTTAGGAAATTGCTCTAATCTTGTAATTTTGGATTTGTCATCAAGTTTTCACATAAAAGGTATTTCTTTTGTAGTGAATCTGTTACATCTGAAAGAGTTGTACTTAGAACATTGTATAAATATTGATGATGTGGCAGCCACTAGTGTTCTGAGTAGCGATGCTCATTTACCAGCTCTGGACACTCTTAGTTTAAGAATGTGCGAGCAGTTCAGCTCTGAGGAGTTGATTGCTATTGTACTCAGCCGTCCTAGTCTTCGAATATACAAGATAGGTGGTTGCTGTAATCTCGATGTCCTTTCATCTGTTAGCATTTTAAGTTCCTACGATTGCCATTATCAGAGTTTTTCATAACACCAGACTTAGACCGTCAAGCCATAGAAGAATGGAATTACTTAAAAAACATGTTTGGTGAACTAAGACTATGTCGATAGGACTGATTGTCACTCTCATTGCCCAGAGAACTAAAAAATGCGTGGCATTACAAAAGACACATGTTACGGTGGTCACTTACTTTCTCCTTATATGGTTAGATTTCATTTCCTTGGCCTACACAATCTTTGCACCCTTAGGGGCTCAACTTACTGGCCATGCCTTTTGGTTGACCTTTAGTCATATCAAAGTTCAGTTTTTCTGTCAGCCTGCTCAGTCGCATGTTGATCGTCGTTGAAGAAATAACGGTCTTCCAAAGCAAGTTATCATCCTAGTCTTAGATTGTGTGGGACAGATATGTGAGTTACTTTCCTTGTTTTATACCTACTCCCTATGGAATTAGTCCCCTGAGGAGTAATCATTTAAGTAATGTTTTCATTTCATTATCTCGAGTGCATGCTTTTATGTTTATGTTGGAAATTTGCATATAAGTACTTCTAGCCGTTTATGATGATGCTTTGCTCAATAGTGGTTTCATATAGTAAATAAGCTTAAGTGGAGTTTGTCAGTGCTCTAAAGTTATATTTTGTTGCATTTAGTTTATGCCTTTGTGTGCAGAACACTTGGTTTTATCGTGCTTTCATTGTGATGTTTGGGGTTCCACCACCAAGATGTAAGGGTCATGTCTTAATCTTTTAGTTGTTTGCTTTGATTCGTTTATTTAGTTGTTGATTTAGTTCCATTGTAACCCTTACTTTTCAGTTTACGAGAATCATCGATCATTGTTTTGTTACCGAGAAATAAACGTCTTTCACAGAACTTTGATTGCCTTCATTAAATTACCTGCATCGTAATCTCCGTAAAGTCTACCCATAAATTCTGCGACACGTCTTGATTCGGCCGCTTCTTGATAGTAGCCGAAGCTACAGTAAAATATCTCCGCCATCTTTCAAGATTAGGATGTACAAAGTAAAGCAATAAAATGAGCGAAATTAGCGACAAAAGTGCAAAGGAAATCATTGGTAACCTGTTGAGCTCGCCGCATTATGAAGGAGAAAGTGAAATCCATGTTATGCAACAAGCAAGTGAGTGTGTTACATGTGACCAGTCAATGCGTGACCGGAACCGGAAACTAACTTTGAAAGGAAGGGAATACATGATAGAAACTTTGAAGCATCCCCCGAGATGCAGCAAAGAAACCATTAGCAAGGCAAATTGAAAGGGTGAACTCGTTCGTTGATGAACTTGAGGACGTCAAACGTCTCACATCTGAAGCAGAAGAACTCGATTTATTGAAAGAAGATCTAAATCAAGCATTTAAACAGCATCACGATCTTATGGAAACTGAAGAAGACAAGGAAGCTTCTTACCGATATTTTGACTTAATAGACCATGAATTCAGTGAATGGCGCTTAAGAATCAGCAGCCGAATTCATTCAATTGAAAGAAAGGTCTTTGAAGAAAACTCATCAGTAAAATCCTGGAGGTCGGGTGGTTCCCTTAGCACAAAATCTTCGGAACAGTCCAGCTCCTCTGTACGCTCAAGGAAAATCAAAGCTGCAGCCAAGGCTGCTAAAGTAGAAGCGGAAATGAAATATTTGGACAAGGAGGCTGAGCTGAAAATAATTAAGAAGATGAAGGAGTTGGAAATGGCAAGGGCAGAGAGGGATGCTATGAGAGCACTGGAGGATGAAGAAAACGTTAGTTCAATTAAGGAAACCAAACCCCGTTGCCAAAGGATTCAAGAACAAGGTGGGTTCCATCCAGACATGACTCCCTTTGGGCCAAGGGAATCAACAGCACCTTTAAAATCCGAAGAGTCTTGTTTGCCAACACTTGGAGTTGCTACTGCCGCAAACCCTCCAAGCTTACCACCATCGGGGCCGCCCACATTGCCGGTAAAATCAGAAGTTTGAACAGATGTATCTCAAAGTAATCCCTTTAAATCATCCTCTTCAGAAATGCCATACTTGCCCGTTAAGATGGAAGGGCAATGCTCGGGCTCTGCAAATCCATTCACACCACTACCTGTTACGTTAGAGCCGAGGACAGAAATTCCAAGCCCAAGCAAAGTCGCACTTCAAGAGATTGTGAAGCTTCAGGCCAAGCAAACCGAGCTCAGTGCCCTAATCCCGGAGCAGCAACGGATTAGTTCCCTCCCAGTTCAACAACCGCCAACCTTCAATAGCAATTACTTTGATTATCCCATATTTATGAGAGCCTTTGAGACCATCATTGAAGCCCGTGTTTTGTCGGATAAAGAAAGACTGTACTTCCTGAAAAAATACACCACAGGGAAGGCACCCTGGAAATGGATCCTGGAAATGGGACCAGGAAATGCGCACAAAGGCGTGTCCCTCAGGTGTCTGAAAGACGGGTGTATCTTTGCTGAGCTTTCTAGTAGGCGCTGGCATACTTTCAGCAACAGGTCCGACTTCCATCATGCTCAGCAAAGAATCCGAGCCTTCACTTTCCTAAAGTATAATGCAAACATGATCAGAGTGGTTGAAACTAAACATAGCTGTTCCACTTAAATAACATTAATAATGTTTGTTAATAGTGCTTAAATTTTGCCTGTTTGTGACAAGAAAAACAGCAATTTCGATATCCTGTTTATGATTACAATAACGGTTTAATGATGTTGATGTTTTTATGACAAAAACATCGAAAATCGGTACATAATAGCCTCCTCCGCAGGTATCTCATCTGTTAGGTGAGCTGTGGCCGTTATATTGGGTGGGAGAGGGCTGAAGGCGAGTGAGGTCCTTTGCTCCACCAACATTCTTGCTCCCAGGCCGACGCGTTCTAGTTATCGTTCCACAGGACGCCCGAGAGCATTTTTGAAAATAAAAACCAGGCGAGACACCTGGGGAGGAGGGTAGGTACATAGAGACTCCCGAGAATTGAATTTCCTTGCCAGACATGCTGTTGTTCTTGGTTTGGCGGCAGACTATCATCGACTTAGTCCGACTGCATTATACCAAAATGACATAAGTGTTTATCTAGATACTTTAAGTGCGCACCCATCTCTAGGTCGGAAAGTCTATTTTACATTTGGTCCTTCAAGAGGATTCTAAATCATAAATATTAACCTACCAATGATAAAGTATGTACTTTATGAGCCACCTCCTCGATTTGGTCTGCAGCAACTACATTTCCGCTCTGTCTAAGGCATTTAGTACGACATTTGGAGCATATACCTATGGTTTTGATACCAAACAATGCGTTACTGAGAAATATCGAGGTATATTATAAGGGAAAAATGTAAGACAGTGAGGCCACCATGAACAACACCCCCCCACCTTAAATCTACGCTTCAGAATTGCTCTCCTGCTGCTTCTTACCTGAGCCGACCGGAATAAAAATGCCTGTCTCCTTCATTATAAACTGGGATGCCAGTTTGCTTAACCCCCTCTCAGCCTTCGGCCGCTCCTTGGCCTTCACACTGTGCGAGGACGAAACTGTGGGAACAGAACATCTAGCAGATGGGTGTCTCCAACTCAAACCAAGCGACTCCCGATGGCGAGGACATATGT
>NW_027179741.1:277500-290000 GCF_036669935.1 Montipora foliosa
GTGAGATGCAGCTGAAACAAATCAATTTAGGAAATCCACAGAGCAAGTGGTATTCTCTTTCTGTTCCCTCATCCATCCTAAATCTGGCTTTCCATGATTACGGGAACATATGGTCATGCTGTCCAAAGCTGCTGGCATTTTAAAAACTGTGTTGCAACATTATCAGTCTATCTCGTTTTCTGGACGAGTAAACAAGTATGATGCCAGAAGATTAGAAATATCTTTTGAACGTGATGATAGCCGGATGACCTGACCTTCTTTCTTTCTATCTCTTATGTCAGAACCACACATGCCCCTAACTATTGCATTGAAGGAGCATCAAACTGAAACCAGTTACACCAAAATAAGCGGAAACACAGACACCACTTTGCCTCTTGCAAGGTGACAAAAACAAAGTATTTGATAATACATTGGTGATATCCTGCAGAGATTCCTGTTTCGACCTCTCTGTATTGACGAAACTGTCATTTAAACCGTAGTTAAATTCTGTTGGTATCATCTTTGATCATAAAGAAATGGTTATTAACCAGGTGTTTAAAAATATGACATGAAGTCATGCTCAGACCCCAGCAACAGAAGACGGTCAATCAATTATAACTGGAAAGAATAAGAAAAAACAAAATCATTAAATTTTAAAAAAAGACAAAAAGACACTTTTGGTTGGTGTTGATTCCTTCCCAATAACATTTGACGGTCAATTCTTCCCAGGAGATCCTAGAAGATTCCATTTTAAATGCAAAACAGGTAAGCATTAATTGTAAATCTTATTATTAAAAATGGTGTTATGTTTTTTTTAAGACAAAGCAAGCACAGACTCTATGTTGTCATGTTTTGATACCAAAATCACAAGCAATTCAATTTCAACACACTTTCGGAGCCTAAAGCATCACACACAAACAGATTTGTTACATAGTTGAAAAACCTTCCTGTTAACATCCGGTAGGCAGAGTTTCGAAAGATTTAGAGACAAAGTACATTTGCTAGGGGATCTTCTATGGGACCACTTTTCCTGACACAAAATACATGCACCAATAATATAATTATTTGAAAAATGTAGAAAGGCTTGATTGCTCTGAACTTTGGCCGAACTATAGTCAATAAATTGTTTGTAACAAATAAAGGGAGCTATTGTTGATTACTGGTGCTTCAGCTTTCTAAAAGACAAAATTCACTCCCTCAAAACAGAATTTTTGGCTGTGTTCAGTAATTTGCAATTTTCTTGAAAATAAAATGAAATTTGCCCAAACAAGCTATATCATACATGTCAGGAGACATCACTCTTTCTACTTTGAGAGTAAGAGCGAAATTTCTTTTTTATCGTTTGCCAGGGATTTGTTGATTTGTACAGGCATCCACTCTTAAAACATGGGTGAAGAAACTGTGCAAGAGTTTGAATGAAGGTGATTCAAAGTAGACAAAACCACTCACAGTCATATTGTGCCCTTAAAAAAAACCGCCTTTGACCTTGGTCACCTATGAAAAAGTGGAGTACACTGGGCAAAACAACTCAAGAAATATCACAGCTTTAAGACAAAGAATCTATGGAGGCAAATGCCCTCTCAAAGTTTTCTACAGTAGAAAATCCAACGCTGTCCTCAACCACATACTGGGTGCACGATGGGTAAGGGAGGGTAGCCCCGCCAAGCTTCATACTGCAAAGAAGAGGAAGAAGTTTGACATGATCCTTTCACATGCTAAAAAAGCAAGCAATGTCTGCGCAAATGTTTTGATTTGCTATGCTTTGTGTTGCACCAGCAAAGCTGTGCCCCATTGTTGCTTTGATACAACTGCTCAGGTCTTGAAACGGAAATAAAAAACTACCGCTTTTGAATTACTTTACAACATTTAGAAACAGGCGGTAAAGCTACATCTTCAATTTCTGTACAAGACATAACAAGTGAGACAGTTAAGAAAGAAAACCATAAAAGACAGGAGACCAGTAAAGAGTTAACCATTAAGTATTCATCAGCCAGGAAAGGAGATACGTGAGAATGTCATGAGTAAATTTTATATACCAATGACTGTACAGGATTTCTATGAGGAATTCACGTCACAGGAGTATAATGTCGTCTTCAATTCCGATGGAAATGGAGATTGCCAGTTCAGCACAATAGCGCATCACCTTGCAAGCATCGGCATATTTAGCTCAGAAAGGACAATACGAGACGAAACCAATATATGGAACAAAACCCGAGTGACACTGACGGTTTTCCATTGGAACTGTTTCTAGGGGGTTCCTCGGCACCTATGGTGGCCAGCTAACTCTGCAAGCTGCTGCAAATCTGCATCTGATTAGTTAACAATAGTGTCTTCATTGGGTGCCTATGCCATGTTTCACATTCTTCCTCAGCATTCCCCGCCTGTTGAAAGCTCTGCACTTGGTCACTTTTTGGAAAAAGATGGGATCCATTATTTGAGCCTTGCTAGAGAGCAAGAAGAATCGCAAAAATGAGGACGGGTCTGAAGATGAGATAACAGAAAGTAAAGAGGGAGACAATAAAGGAGTTGAAGAACGTGGAGTAGCAAACATTAATGAAGAGAAAGAGGCAAAGGCTTGAACGTAAATGGCGTTTGGTTTTGAAATTGACAGGGTGAATTATTCGGAATAGTGCAATGTTGCAAATGCTATGCTCTATAAGGCGAAAGAACAGAATTACTCAGCAGTTATTCAGGACAATGTCCATGATAGCAAGCTTCTTTTTCGCACAGTTGATTAATTACTGCAAAGGAACATAGACAAAAGATATCCGGCTGTGAACAGTGACCAAGAACTCACCAATGCCTTTGCTGATTTTTTTAGTGCCAAGATTGTGCGAATTCGTGATGAGTTGCTGGTTAGGAAAGAGCAGCTGGAGTAGCGCACTATGAAGGATTTTGAGTGTACGTCATCATGCTTTAGCAAGTTCGAAATAGTAACAGATGAAGACGTCTTAGGGTTGATTAGGGGTTCAACTATTAAGACATCCGCACTGGATCCACTTCCAGTGAGTATCATGCGGCAATGCTATTCCAGTATTGTTCCTGTATTTAGAAGGGTGATTAATTTGTCATTGTCATCTGGATCGTTGCCCAGGGAACTTAGGCACGGCTATTACCTCTTCTTAAGAAAATTAAATGCATATTTTGAGCAGTTTAGTAACTTTCGCTCTCTGTAAAATTAAAAGTTCCAATCTAAATTGATAGAGACAGTGATTGATTGACTATAAAATAATCTACATGAGCCTCTTCAATCAGGGTATAAGATTTTCCACAGCACTGAGACTGCGCTTCTCACTGTTACAAACGACATTATGCTGTCATTGGACTAGGGCGAGAATGTTATCCTTGTTTTATTGGATTTGTTGGCAGCATTTGATACCCTTAATCATACCTTGTTGCTGCCACGACTGAAGAAATCATTTGGCATCAAAGGAACTGTACTACAATGTTTAAATTCTTATCTTCTCAAAGAGAGCAGTTTGTTAACATCAATGAGACGAATTCCCCAAGGGAGTTCCCCCAAGGTTCAGTTCTGGGACCTGTATTCTACCTTCTATATACCGAGCCACTTGCAAAATTGATAAGATGTTATGGCTTGGATTATCGTCTATAAGCCGATGATACTCAGTTATATTTTGCATTCAAATCGGTGGATGTCGATGCTACTAAATCGAGGGTCGAGAACTGCATTTCTGCTATTTGTCCACTAAAAGCATCGTCCCTCTCTATCCTTTCAGTCCTTATGTATTAGTGAAGAGATCGTGGCTGCCTCTCAGTCGGTTGGGAGTCTTGGTTTTATCCTTGATGAGCACATGTCTTTTCATGCAATGTGTCTAGCATCTGTAGATCATCATTTCATCGTCTCAGGAACTTATCTAGAATTAGGAAGTACCTCACAAAAGAATCAGCAGCAGTTGTTGTTCATGCAGTTGTCACATCGAAACTAGATTATTGTAATACATTATTATATGGCCTGCCTAAATATCAGTTACAAAGAATGCAGTATGTACAAAACATGGCGGCTAGAGTTGTGTTGCAAATGAGTGGGTTTCAGGGTTTATTCCCGCCAACATTCAAGTCTTAATTTGTTGTTTGAATTCTAGTGAGCAGGTTTCCGATTTCCTGTCCTCTTGAAATTTTGAGGCAAAATCAATTGAATCGCATAACAAATTTGTTATGACGCAGCAAATTTTATGCTTGAGTAACTTTGTGTTGAAAACGAATTTTGTTGATGCAAGTCATCTCGGAAACAACAGCCAATGTGCGGTTTTCTAAATCTCATGCTGCATCAAATTTCATGATGTGGACTGGTGACTAGACAAGAAAACGAGGCAACAGGTTTCCCGCCAAACGGAACAGCAGGGAGAAATGGCAGATTGAAGCCATTTATGGGCTGAGGAGCTTCAGGCTTTGATAAATATCAGTGTGATCCTACTTGATGTCATTCGACATCTTGAGGCAGGATTTGCTACATGGCTTGATTATTCACTATTTCGATGTATACGAACTTGGCGAGGAAGTTGTGCACCTGATAGGTACAGCTTGCGACTGAATTGCTGATCATCTCAATCGTCCACAATATTCAGAAAGTCCTGTACCTCCAAGAATTTTCCTCGGAGACCGAGGTCGCCCGAGATATCTGATATCAAGAGACCAAGTTGAGTTCCTGTTGGAACGTTGCTTCAGTGTAGTTGACATTTCAAGTCTATTGGGTGTTAGTGTTCACACATTAGAATGACGACTCTCCTAGTTTGGCTTGAGGGCACGGTCAACGTATTCAGATATAAGCAACCAGGCACTTGATAACCTTATGCGAAACATTTTAACAGAACTCCCGAACACTGGCTACAGGTGCATGACTGGTTTTCTGCAAGCATGAGGGCTGCGTATTCAGCAGAGCAGGATACAGGAGGCAATGCATAGAGTTAATCCAGTTGGGGTGTTGTTGCGAGCGCTTGAACTTTGTACAATACATAGAAGGTGTTACCAGGTTTATGGACCACTCGCTTTGTGGCACACTGACCCTTCAGGTAAAAATGACCAGCAATATTTACAAAACTGGAGAGAAAAACGAACACTGACTGCGCGCACAGTAACATCAAGTCTAACGTATGGATTGCCATCACGTGTCAGGTCGGACAAAGGAGAAAATGTTGATGTTGCATTCTTCATGCTGTCACATCCCCTGAGAGGCCCCAACAGGGGCAGTCACATCACTGGGCGAAGCGTACATAGAAAACACTGATGATTTAATGATGGACTAATTAAATTTTACCAGTCCTTGGGGAATGAATACAGTTTCATTTTGATGAGAGTTGTCTGTGTAACATGTTAATCTGGATCTACAGGTTAACTTGGACATCTATGGTATAGACTGGGAGGGACCATCACCCTCTGAAGAGTGGGGTGGTCCAATCGACTGCGAAAATCAGCCAGTCCGCATTCCACAGACGACCGTCAATTTGACATCAACAGACTATGCTGAACTAATACAAACAAATCCCTGCCAGGATTCAGAATTTCAAGGGGTTGATTGTGGAAATCGTTCACCCTTCTTAATAACTCAGTTAATCAGTGACAGTGGACACTGCGTTTTGTTTGTACAGATTCTTGTTTTAAACCGGTTTGATCACGTGCGTTTTGTAATAACATCCGGCTTTTCAGTAGTTTTTGATTAGAGTTTCGATGTTTTTCGATCGAGCGAGATTCTTCAACATGATGTACAAGTGATTGTTATGAATAAACTAGTTTAACGGCAACAGTTCCAGAGGATTATGATATGGCGCCCAACGTGGGGCACTGAGCTCCTTCACGAGTACGACGATCATGACAACTGAAGAAAAAAAGGAAAGATTAACATGATTGTGAGCGATACGTGGAGCACAACGTGCTATTGTTACAAAAAACGAGAGTAAGGTAACCGACATCGTAGAAGATGAAGCATTTACGTTTTCTTCTAACAAACAAGTTCAACAATTGGAGGTCATAAGTCGATTGCTGGAAACAAAATTGAAGACTCTCGCAGACATCGAGCAAGAAGTTTTATCATTGTGTAACATGGACGAAATTCCCAAGGAGATCGAGAAGTATGTGGAAAAGGTTATCGCATGCCAGAAGAAAATAAGCGATGTTTCTAAACCGAATGCTGGTTATATGCAAGAAACGACTAATCCACTCACACGATTGATTCAAGCACTACCAGGAGGCTTGCCGCCGTCGTTTCCTACAAGTCAAGTCAAAGCAAACTACCAAAGCTTGTTCTCCCTAATTTTCGTGGAGATGTCACGACCTGGATGGGATTTTGGGACTCGTACAAGTCTGCAGTACATGACAACGTAAGTCTCTCGAAAATCGACAAATTCAACTATTTGAGATCGCTATTGGAAGGTGGTGCAAGCCAAGCCCTTCAAGGGCTTGCCTTATCAAGCGACAACTACGATTCCGCGCTGGAAATACTCGAGCAACGATTTGGCAAAACACAACAGATCATCTCCGCACATATGGAAGAAGTCCTAAAATTACAACCCTGCCTTACTGATCGTCCATCGTCTCTTCGATTCCTCTACGATAAATTAAGTGTACATGTGCGAGGACTATCTTCTCTGGGAGTGTCGTCCCAGAAGTATGGCAGTCTGTTAACTCCGATCATCATGTCGAAACTTCCCAACGAAATACGGCTGGAGATCGCACGAAAATCTACCAGTGAAGTATGGAAAATCGATGAGTTGTTGGACACAATCAAAGGAGAAGTTGAAGCGTGTGAAGCCAGTGAGGCTGTCAAAACAAAAGAAGTCCCGTTACGAAAACCGCCAAACCCTGGTTCGAATTCCTCACAATCGATTCCTACAGCAAATGCACTATTTACGACGGAAGGCAAAGAATTCCAGATTCGATGCGTTTATTGCAATGGGCAGCATTACTCAGCCTCCTGTATGAAGGTTCAACAAACGAAAGAGCAAAGAGACATTTTTCAGAGGAATAATGGATGTTTTGTTTGCCTGAAAACTGGCCATGATGCGAAGAATTGCTTCAAAACAAAGAGATGCCGACACTGTGATGGAAAGCATCACCAATCGATTTGCGTAAGAATAGATAAGCTCACGGAACAACAAAGAACGCCGAACGAACACGAAACTGTTACTACGACTACAACTGTGAAGACTACTACCAAGGGAACTGTGCTTCTGCAGACAGAAAGTTGCATGGCAGTCAACAGATCAAATTCAATTCCTGTACGTGTGCTTTTCGACAACGGAAGTCAGCGATCGTATGTCTCATCGAGTGTAACTTCATGCCTAAATTTAAAGCCTGTCAATTTTGAAAATCTGCACATCAACATCTTCGGGGACACGAGTTACCGGAAACAGAAATGTAACATCATAAAACTGTTTACAAACACGAAATAACGAGAAATTAGAACTGTATGCAGTGAACTTTCCAGTAATTTGTTCTCCTTTGCCAAACAGAGTCAATGTAGCTGACTATGTCCATTTAGAGGGCCTGGAATTGGCAGACAACTTCGACAACACCGAATCAATTGATGTCCTGATTGGTTCCGATTATTACTGGGACTTTGTGTCTGGAGATTCCATCAAAGGCGATCAGGGTCTGACTGCAGTCAACAGCAAATTTGGGTGGTTGTTATCCGGACCAATGTCCGATCAATCATCCAGCAGTGTTGTTTCCTCTAATTTGATTATTTCTGGTGGAGACAGTTCGATGTTGGAGGAGCAAGATGACGAATTAGTCGAGAGCTTGGAGAATTTCTGGGAGTCGGAGAGTGTTGGAATAATTCCAGAGGATAAATCACTATATGCAGATAGACGAAAGCCAGAAATCCACTTCAATGGTCACAAGTATGAGATTGCTTACCATGGAAAGAGGATTTACAACCATCCACCAATAGTTACCAATTGGGCGTAACCCGACTGAGATCACTGCATTTGAAGTTGAAAAGGGATCCAGATTTATTGAGGGACTATGACAAAATTTATTCGAGAACAAGAGCAGACCGGAATCGTTGAGAGAGTTCCTGAAGAAGAATCAAACAGTAACATTGACAAAGGACGAGTTTACTATTCGCCACACCACGCAGTTATCAGGAAAGATCGCGAAACGACTAAAGTACGCAGAGTGTACGATGGGTCAGCGAAATCATCTAAGGATGAACTGTCACTAAATGATTGTTTAGAGAGCGGCGATAATTACATTCTGCACATATTTGACATGTTGGCAAGTTTTCGAAGCAACCCAGTAGGACTCATGGCAGACATAAAAAAGGCTTTTCTGATGGTGAGCATAAAAGAAGAAGACCGGAACATGCTTCGCTTCCTTTGGTTTGATGACCCAGATCGAGACAGACTTAAAATCGTGCAATTTCGATTCAACCGCCTTTTGTTTGGATTACAACCATTGCCTTCTATACTTGGAGCAACAATAGCTCCTCATTTGCGCTTGTACAAACAAAGTGAACCGGAAATGGCAGGCTTCTCGAAAAATCACTGTACGTTGATGATTTACTCTCTGGAGCAGGAGACGATGAGAAGGCCTTGGAAATTTATCACAAATCGAAGAGAATCATGGCTGCAGGGGATTATATCTCAGAAAATGGAGCTCTAACTCACCCAGTGTGATGTCTGAGATTTCAAAGTCTGAAGGGCCACAAGAAGATTCAATTACGAAACGCAAATCACAGTCAGATGTCACAATTGAAGATGATCAGTCTTACGCTAAGACAACTACTGGATTAGATAGTCCTTCAACTAAGGATGACTTTGTTGTAAAGGTGTTAGGACTAAATTGGAACACTCTCAGCAACGAACTTTTCTTCGATTTTTCCAGTTTACACGCGTATGCTAAGTCACTTCCGCTCGGCAAGAGGTCCGTTTTGAAGGTCACAGCGAAGATCTTTGATCCAATGGGATTCTTAATGCCATTTACGATAGGTCTGAAGATTCTGTTTCAAGAACTTTGCATTGACAAGATCAACTGGGACAAAACACTTCTATGAAAGCTTCTTGAAAAATGGACTTCCTTATTAGGCGAAATCAGATGTTTCGAAACCGTGCGCATACTGCGATGCAATTTCACTGCAAGACCTGTTGAGATTCAAATGCGCGCCTTCAGTGACGCCTCCGAACACGCCTACGCCGCAGTTGTCTTCTTGCACTCTCGCTACAATGATGGTCGTATTGACGTGAGATTAGCGGCCTTCAAATCGAAAGTGTCACCCGTGACAAAGCAATCCATTCCCTGTTTGGAACTTTTAGGCACTTTATCTCTCGCACGGCTAGTCGACAAGTTCAAGGTATCGATTGGAGAAATTCACAAAACCATCTATTGCACTGACTCAATGACAACTTTATGCTGGATCAAGAACCAAAGAGTTTGGAAACAGTACGTGGAACACCAAGTCGAGGAAATTCGCAGCTTAACTTCCAAGGGTTCATGGCGACACTGTCCCGGTCATCTAAATCCTGCTGACTTGCCCTCACGTGGTTTAACAGCTAAAGCCCTTGTAGCATGCGAAACGTGGTGAAAAGGCCCAAAATTCTTGTACCTTCCCGAATCCGAATGGCCCGAGAATCGAACGACCCAGTCCGAAGATGAAGTCGCGCTCACCGAAATTGTAAAGCATCCACGAGCTACTGTTCACTCACTAGTGAATTCCTCAGCCAGCATGTCAGAGAAGAAGATTGACCAGACAATCGATATCAACCGATTTCACAACCTAACGAAATTGCTTCTGGTTGTCAAGGTTGTCAAGTTAACCATAAGAATACTGAGAAGGAACGAATCAGATGAAACGCAGCAGATTTGAAGGAAGCCAAACACCTGTGGATCCGATCAGTTCAAGAGTCAGCCTTCTCCAAAGAAATCACATTTCTTCTGAGTAAGGATCACAGCTCTGCCCCTCCAGCGTACGTTACACAGTGTGGATTGTTCTTAGACGATGGCATTATCAAGTGTAAAGGGAGACTGAACAACACACCGTTACCTGTAAACACAAGGAACCCCATTCTACTACCAGCGAAGCACGAATTCACCTGTTTATTGATCAAGCAGTCACACGAGTCGGTTAAACACAGTGGTATGAGACACGTTAATGACACTACGAGAACGCTATTGGAAACTGTGTGGACGTGAGGCAGTGAAGAAATTCATCCGAAGTTGTGTTATTTGTCGCAAACACGATGGAACGCCGTACAGCCCTTTACATCCTCCCGACCTGCCAAGTAACCGAGTTTTCAAGGATCCGCCATTTTCACATATTGGCCTCGACTTTACTGGACCGTTGTATGTTGAAATTAAGAATTCAGAAGACGAAATCAAGGAATCACAGAAGGTCTATGTCTGCCTCTTCACATGCACATCCACCCAAGCTGTACATGTGGAACTTACACGAGCCCTTAGTGTTGAATCGTTCCTACTTGCCTTCCAAAGATTCACTAGTTGAAGAGGACTGCCGGCTACCATAACTTCCGACAACACCAAGACCTTCAGATCTTCATGTCAAGACATACGAAAAGTAGCCCAAGCAGAGGAAGTTTGGCAATACCTTGTGAACAAGCAAATTTCATGGAATTTTATTATCGAAAAGGCCTCGTGGTGGGGAGGATTCTGGGAACGACTTGTGAGAAGCATCAAGAAACCTTTGAAGAAGATCCTAGGGAGATCTACTCTCAGTTTTGACGAACTATCTACTGTTTTAGTGGAGCTCGAAGGCATTATCAATTCCAGACTCCTTATGTACGTGTACGATGACAACGAATCAATATCTTTCCCTTTAACACCTTCTGATTTGATCTATGGAAGACAAATTACATCAACTCCGAACGCTACTCACTGTGAAGTGGTTAGTGCAAATCAGTCACAAAGATGTCCTGTCATCATAGACATGTTCTTCAACCACTCACCAATCAGTGGCGTCAAGAATACCTAATCGAGTTGAAAGAAATGATCTCAAGTCGGATCTAAAGGGTGCAACAAACGACGTATTTCCATTAGAGACATTGTCTTGTTGAAAAACGATTCTACAAGTAGAGCTTGCTGGAAACTAGCAACGGTCAAAGAGCTCATTCCTGGAAGGGATGGTAATGTCCGAGCGGCTGTGGTGAAAGTTGCTAACAATTCAGGTCGTCCATCTCATCTAAGAAGAGTCGTACAGCATTTGGTGCCTATCGACGTCAAGGTGCATTCGGAAGCTACAGCAACTAACGAAACAACCAATGAATCAGGTTACGAGGCCAAGACGCATAGCAGCAGTTAATGGAGAAACTTTACAAAGAGAACTGAACATTGTGTAAATAAGTTAGTTATTCCCTTGTGTTATTTGTCGCAAACACGATGGAACGCCGTACAGCCCTTTACATCCTCCCAACCTGCCAAGTAACCGAGTTTTCGAGGATCCGCCATTTTCACATATTGGCCTCGACTTTACTGGACCGTTGTATGTTGAAATTAAGAATTCAGAAGACGAAATCAAGGAATCACAGAAGGTCTATGTCTGCCTCTTCACATGTGCATCCACCCAAGCTGTACATGTGGAACTTACACGAGCCCTTAGTGTTGAATCGTTCCTACTTGCCTTCCAAAGATTCACTAGTTGAAGAGGACTGCCGGCTACCATAACTTCCGACAACGCCAAGACCTTCAGATCTTCATGTCAAGACATACGAAAAGTAGCCCAAGCAGAGGAAGTTTGGCAATACCTTGTGAACAAGCAAATTTCATGGAATTTTATTATCGAAAAGGCCTCGTAGTGGGGAGGATTCTGGGAACGACTTGTGAGAAGCATCAAGAAACCTTTGAAGAAGATCCTAGGGAGATCTACTCTCAGTTTTGACGGACTATCTACTGTTTTAGTGGAGATCGAAGGCATTATCAATTCCAGACCCCTTATGTACATGTACGATGACAACGAATCAATATCTTTCCCTTTAACACCTTCTGATTTGATCTATGGAAGACAAATTACATCAACTCCGAACGCTACTCACTGTGAAGTGGTTAGTACAAATCAGTCACAAAGATGTCCTGTCATCATAGACATGTTCTTCAACCACTGACCAATCAGTGGCGTCGAGAATACGTAATCGAGTTGAAAGAAATGATCTCAAGTCGGATCTAAAGGGTGCAACAAACGACGTATTTCCATTGGAGACATTGTCTTGTTGAAAAACGATTCTACAAGTAGAGCTTGCTGGAAACTAGCAAAGGTCAAAGAGCTCATTCCTGGAAGGGATGGTAATGTCCGAGCGGCTGTGGTGAAAGTTGCTAACAATTCAGGTCGTCCGTCTCATCTAAGAAGAGTCGTACAGCATTTGGTGCCTATCGACGTCAAGGTGCATTCGGAAGCTACAGCAACTAACGAAACGCAACCAATGAATCAGGTTACGAGGCCAAGACGCGTAGCAGCAGTTAATGGAGAAACTTTACAAAGAGAACTGAACATTGTGTAAATAAGTTAGTTATTCGCTTTCACAAAATAACTAGGGGAGTGTGGAAATCGTTCACCCTTC
>NW_027179741.1:292500-295000 GCF_036669935.1 Montipora foliosa
CTTGGAAATATCTTCATTAGCTTACCGGGATTGGAGTTTTGTCGCCGGTTAGACCACTAATTAACGGTTGAGAACATAAATGTCGAGTTGAATCGAATTGACTTTCTACGTGTATCGAATCAACTTTGATGATGTCTCGAAACGACTTCAATTTGTATCGAATCAACTTGTATCGAAACGACTTTGTATCGAAACGACCGTAAACCTAGTTTTTATACAACACTGGCTTAGCATTTATGTCAAGATTTTTAATTCTGTCCTTTATTTTGGATTTGTGATACCTGGTTTGTAATGGGTTTAGGGAGGTCTTGGATACAAGCAGCTAAGGTCCCATCACCGGCTACTTTCCATTAGATCACAATAAATAAATTCTTAGCAACAGAACTTTGTCAGACTTAGCAGACGGCTACTTTCGAAACATTCTGACCATACTGATCAAACATGCTACAATGTGCCTATAGTGTTATTATTATTATTATTATTATTATTATTATTATTATTATTATTATTATTTGTGATTTTGAAGATCAGGCACAGAGGAAGAATTCACTGAGATACAGCAGTTATGTGAGGATATCCTAGTATATAGAAGAGATATGATAGAGATGCGCAAGATAGAAAAGGAATCAAGAAAGAAAAGGGAGCAGGAAGATAAAAGGAAAGGGGAGGAGATGCGGCAGGCAGCTGTGGAAAGACTAGCAAGTTAATATCCAATTCAATATTATGTTGTCCAAACAAGCTTAGGTTATGGTGACGAGATCCATCACGACCGTAACTCATTTTGTGTTGTTTTTCTTTTGCCGTTCTACACAGTTTTTACCCAATTTTCTGAGTGCCTGCTTTACTTGGTGATTTATGATGTGTTGTGATTGAGCACCATATAATTTAAGTGTCTAATATTTGACTTGACAGTTTGTAGTTTGAACCAGTTTGAATAGAACCCATTGCTTTCATTTTAGAGCGCCGTAGTGATGCTGGCACATCAGGTGGTGCCACATGCGATGTGTCTAGTAGCGGGTCAGATGAAGAAAGTCCTTCAAAAGGTAACATTTGTGAAATCTAACAAACTATTATTCCAACTACTCTGGGTGATTGGTTGCCATAAATATATGAAATCGATTTTCTCTTCTACTAGGGGCCACAAAAGGAAAGTGAACAGATGTTTTTTTTTGTAATGGACAAACTGTTTGTATGATGAAATCCATATATTTTATATATGTAAACATATTTGATTCAGACTTTACCCCAAGAGCTTGACTGCTCATCTAGGGGGGCTCAATGGATCCATTAAATTTTAATGTGGTTGCTCAGTTTTCTGGCACACTGTGATTACATATTTCCATCTCCTTCCCCACCCGTGGGGGAGAGGGGGGCCTTAGGCTTTGGTTGGTCTTCTACAAAAATAAATACAACACTTTTTCTTTTATTTCTCGTGTAAATTATTTCTACAGGAACCAAAAGGAAAGTTGCCAGGTCAAGCAGAAAGTCAGCAATTGAAATGCTGTCAGAAAAGTACAAGGAGAAAGCAAAACTGAAAGAAAAAGAGCTGGAAGTGAGAAAGATGGAGCTGGATCTTCAGAAACAAAAGTATGAAGATGAAGCTCAAGAAAGGAAGCTTTTGTTCTCCATGCTTCGAGAACAACTGAAAAAATAAATCATTTTGTATTCAGTTGCTCTTGAAGCATTGACAACATAAGCTTTTTCTTCTGCTTCATCTTCATTTTGTTTTACTTTATTGACACCCCTTCCACATAATTTTTGTTCACTGGAGGAAAAGAAAATAAAAGATTCATCTTCTCTTGTTTTATTTCACTCCTGTTGCTATTTACATAAATAAAATAATTATAAGTAGAAAGACCAAGTAAACATGGTCATCAGTTGGATAGATAGGTTTCCAGGGATGGCGGGTCTAAATTAAAATAAGTGGTTGTCTGTGACCCATATAAACAGGTGTGACAATTGATAAGAATACATGCAACCAAATAATATTTACCCACAGGCTGTAAAAGGATCTTTAAGTTCTTTTTTAAAGTCTAAATATGCAAAATTTGGCAGATTTTGCCAAAGCCCCATTCGACACATGTCCGAACTCTGCTCATTCTTGTATTGAATTCCCGCTCATCATCTGTTAAGGTGAGCTTGACGGAATGGAGCAATAATGTTCTGTGTAATGCCATAGGCAGGATCCCCATAAATAACGTATGGCTCTCCACTGGGTTGAACAAATCGACGCAGTTTAGCTGACAGGCCGCTCACCCCAAGCATGAAGGCATCATGTCGGCGACCCTCTATAGGACCAAACATATGGGCTATCAGGCCATTTGGGGATTGAACAGACTAAAAAGTAAATAAAACAAATATTTGTAAATGAAACATTAAGTTGTATTACAACATCCTGCTTGGCTTGAGGAACTTGGTTTGGACCCAGTGAATTTTAGATTTTTCCACAGCAACCTTTATTGAACTAGATTTTATACCCTCCTTTGGTATCTAGCCTCCC
>NW_027179741.1:307500-310000 GCF_036669935.1 Montipora foliosa
TTGAGCGGTTTTCAACAGATAATGACAGTATTAACTTTTGCACTGGTTTTCCAAGTTATCATCATCTTGTAACATTTTATGAATTTGTTAAAGCTTGTGCAGAAACAATGCAATCTTGCTACACAAATAGCACATCTTCCCCATTTACACGTCCTGGTGGCAAAAAAATGGCCCTTATTGACGAGTTGTTTTTGCTCCTAGTAAGAATAAGATTGGGCCTTTTTCAACAGGATTTCGCTCATCGATTCAATGTACACGAGTCTACAGTTAGTAGAAAACTTGTTACCTGGACAAATTATTTGTATTTTTTTCTTGGAGTCCAGCCCATATGGCCCTCACGAAAAGTTGTTCTGAAGTACATGCCCCAGGTATTTAAAGATTTGTATCCTAGCACACGGGTAATTATAGACTGCACAGAGATTAAGGTTCAGGTACCATCATCCCGTTTGTTGCAGTCTCAAATGTACAGCTCATACAAAAGTGGCACTACCTTAAAGTCCCTTGTTGGTATCATCCCACACGGAGCAGTTTCTTTTGTATCCTCACTCTATACTGGTTCTATTTCAGATAAGGAACGAACAAAGTGTTGCGGAATTTTAGATCTTTTAGAGCGTAATGATGGTGTGATGGCAGATAGGGGTTTCAATATAGATGATATTTCACGTAGTAAAGGGGTACAGCTAAACCTTCCACCATATCTTTTGAATCATGCACAGTTTTCACTGGAGGAAGTCGAGGAAACAAAAACCGTAGCAAGAATACGGATCCATGTGGAGAGGGCAATACGTTGAATTCAGGAATTTCATCCTTTTGACTCTGAAATTTCTATGACACTTTTGGGCACTGTCAATCAGATGTGGACAGTGGCATGTTTGCTCGTCGATTTGCAGGGACCATTTCATTCATTTTGAAAAATAATCAGTCTTAGGTGCCACAGGGTGTTATCATTAGACTTACTACAGTAATGTAAGTGTTCTTACAAAAAACAGTTAAAGTAGTATAGGGGGAATGACTAGGCGAAATTATTCAAAATGGCGGCCAGTGGGAAATTCTACCCAAACCGGTTTTTGGATTAGGGTTTATAATGAGATGCATACCACGTAGGTGTACGAGGGTATATTCAAGATGGCGGCAGGGGGTTTGAATGAACTCCACGTCATATATTTGGTTTGAATTGTATTATATTTTTTTCTTTTATTTGGAGTGAAGTGTAGTCTGTTCTGGTGGTACGGTTCCGCCCAACCAGCCGGATAGTATCGCGCTTATATAGGGAAAGAATAATGGAGTAGCTAAGAACCAATGAGATGGCACTGACGTCACAGTCAAACAAGTTGAAACAAGTTTAAGGGTTGACAACGAGAACACATTGACGTCATCGCCAAATGAGTTGAAACAAGTTTAAGGGTTGGTTAGAAAAACCAAAGGGTCGCCTTAATAATGTAGACTAGAATAATCCCGTCAAACCGGTTTGCTTTTCATCCTTATCGCACACCCAGAAATGAAAAAAAATGAACACGAGGCAATATTTCATATCAACACAATTTATTTTATTGAATAAACATAAGAAATTATTACAATCAAGTTTCAAAGCAAACGATGCTCCTGAATTTTACATAGAATCAGTCACTTTATCTATTCTTGCAAATTGTCTCATGAGCTTGGGTCTTTGCATCATATCCATCTTTGCTTTTTCTCTTGGCTCGTAAACTGGAGACCCCCTTGCAGAATACGTATCCACAGACATTTCGTCAGCCCATTGAAAGTATCTACATGTCTCCTTCCTTCTACATGTAAAGTAGGGTCTGAATGGATTCTTTACTGATCGTGACACCCTTAACGTAGGCGTCTCCATATGCTTGCACAGTAGCCGCTTACCACCCTCAAATACTTTGTACTCAGGGATCACACGGTCACACACGCATTGTTGATAGCCATGGATACTCTCTTCAGGGCAGACGAAGGGACACTCCTTCCAATTTAAGCAGCGAATATAAGGTATACCAGAGGCGGGCTTGATCACTTCAAGGTCTTGAAGACAGAGACCACATTTTGAGTAACTCATCTTGAAAGTCATGTGTGATGAGCACAGTCAGAGTCACTTTATAAGATTTTTGAAAACCAGCTTAACACCGGTCAAACTCATTAACACCATTAATTAGTAATCAAGTCTAGCCAGTACCAACAGGTTTTGCAAAACTGGTCACGCTGCAGAAGAAGTTTCTCAATGTGTTTCTGTTCCTCATGTTGTGGCGTGTTATCGACCCAATCTTGTTCGTACGGCGCCATTGCATCCAACACGTCCAATAAATCGTGCCATAACCAATAGACATTCTCGCGATATTTATCCAAATCTGTTTTATTTAAACATGATATCGCTTTTTGATTATCATGTACTAATAATGGTTCCTGCTTAAAAATGTCCTTATACACCAAGAAGGCAAAAGTGATCCAGTAGGCTTCTTTTATTCTTTCTTCTTCAAGCTGTCCACAACACGAGCTG
>NW_027179741.1:315000-325000 GCF_036669935.1 Montipora foliosa
ATGGTTAATGTCCATGGGACAGGGCCTGTCTTGCAAAGCAACGTGTAAGAGAGTTGATGTTCGCGCACGTTATGCCAAGAGTGTGGGTAGATGATACGCGTCATGGCAACTTCCCAGTCGTCACTTAAGTGCAGTTGACTTGTCAATTGCATTGTAAAATCAGCAGGCTTGTTCCCAGGATACTGATCCTTGCTGGCCTCGCTGGTCAGAACGATGTAAAAACTGTTTGTCATGGTGCTCGTCGACGAAAGTGCAGTACCACGTTCACGATACCGTCCAAAAATGAGAGCAATTGACCACAACCATTTGTTAAATAGATTTCAACGGTTTGAAAAATCTTTGTGCGTAAAGGCAAGTACTGACATTGCTCTCTCTCTTCTAATATTGTTTCTCGAAACTGTCCACGCGGAACCATTTCATGTAAAAGAGGTAAGCGTTGTTCTCCCACTTGCCAGGGTTCTACGAGATTCGTTAACACTTGAACTAACTTGAGTTTACACGGGCAGAGAGAGATAGATGATGGTATGATAAAGTTGCCCGGGAAGTTAATAGATGTCTGAGGAAGGATAACACACCATTCGTAACCATGCTTATAGGTTGTGGTAAGCAATGTATTCATTTGCACACCAGGTCTGACTGTTTTCTCGCTTGTTAACCATCCAAGTGCTTGAGCTACCGAGACAGTGACCGCTATCCATTCATCATAGGAGTTTAAGGTAACATTCCATTCATTATCCACTTCCACTTTACTTCTAGGTAACGGATCAATCTCGTCCAGACACTGCAATACTCCTTCCATCAATTCCAGGGCGGTACGATACTTCCCCTCTGGTAATGTGTACAATTTGAAATCATCCGAGTTACGGAGCATGATGTGGAAATGTAAGCATTCACGGGAAATGTCAAACCACGATGATGGGTATATGACACTATGAAGTCCAACTTCCCAATCTTCTTCTTCTTTCAAGTGAATTTGACGGGGTAATGCGACGCGATAGTGTGATTTTGAATTGGAAGGGAATAAATTGCTGCTTGCATTGCTAGGAAGCGTCACATAAAAGTCGTTGTCTTGAATCATTTTAGAGACACCAATTGACGGACAGGAATCCAACTATCGTATTTCTTCGGCCAACCTTTCCAATGAACCAGAACTTCTGCTTGTGCTCCTTTACCTCTACGGCGAAGAACTTTTTCTACGCGAAGCAAATGATCCTTTCGTTCAATTACTTTTTGTAACTCGGTCTCGTAAAAGGTACCTTTAATCAGTTCCCCATCGTGTTCCTTTAATTTGTATACAGGTGGATCCCTTGCTAGTCTCTCCGCCACTGCAAAGGTTTCTTCGCTCCAGTTAGGTAGGTATGATTTCTCAAATGTGCGCTTGTGCTTACTGATTTTAACTTGGTCGCCAACCTTGAATTTATACTTAACCGCAGAAAGGGGTTTACCATATAAGGTGCGCCACACTTGCTGCGCATTCATCACTGTTACTTCGGAGGGTTTTTTTTTAATGGAGCGATGAAATGTTTGGTTGTAGTTCTCATTGACGAGGTCATTTAGTCTGTCCAGGTAATGATACGAACTGCTTGAGGTAAACATTCGCCACATAATTTGTTTCAAGGTGCGGTTGAACCGTTCCACGACTTGAGCTTTGGTTTCATTATAGGTGACAAAATGGTGAACATGATGCTGTTTCAGAAATGTCTGAAAAGTCTTGTTTTTAAATTCCGTTCCCGCATCGGTTTGTAACTTGTCTGGCTTGCGACCTTGTTGAAAGATCTTCGCAAAAGCTTTCACAAGCTCTGGTCCTGTCTTAGTTTTTAACGGAACCACCCACGCATACTTGGATAAAATGTCAATGCAAGTAAGTAGGTATTTGTATCCACGGTTCCAACGGCTCAGGCTTTGAAGATCCACCAAATCAGCCTGCCATTGATCATCTAAACCGTTCACATAAACTTTGTTGCGACGAAAACGTCTTCGGGCAGGTTTGTGTAAAGTGTACCCAGGTTGCTGTTGCAGCCAAGTGATAATCTGGGAACGCGTTATACCATACTTCTTTGCTGCTTGATACAACTTTTTTACGCCTCCTAACGCGGACGCACGGTTTGGTTCATAGTACAGTTTCTCTAAAAGCCGGTTCTTCTGGCTCTCGCTCCTCCTCTTCCTCACGTTCTTCGTAGGTTTGCTTTTGGTATTCGCCTGTGGCATCTCTTAAATCAATGTGTACTTGACTGCCGCAACATGCAACTAAGCAGCGCGTCTTTTGGCATATATCACTTAAAGCCAAAGTAGGGGTAGAACTCGTGCAAAGGCGACTTGCAACGTTACCCATGGTTGTGTTACAAATGAGAAATGTAACTTGATCCATCTGTCTTTTATCCCTTCCCATAACAATAACCACGGATATTTTAAAATGTGTCCAACCATCCACCATGAAGAACGGTAATGTGATTGGTAGGTATTGTATAAGCTTAGGTGAAATGTGTATTGCTCTCTCAGAGGTGCGTTACTTCGAGCCATATAGGCATACAAGCTCATCAGTCTACCCCAATGTATTGTTCCTATTTCTTTCAAAATGTCAGGCCAAATCCGAGAGGAAACGATTGGCAAAACGGTAGGTGGTACAAGTGTTTGAGCGCAACCTCTCACCAGAATAAAATGAAGTCTGTTCATATTCACAGTCCAGTGCAAAATGAGTGGTAGATGGCCTCCAAACCTCCCCTTATAGCCATCCCTATCCTCCACAGATTAAGCATGTCAGAATGCAGCCTCATACATACAATCATGGGCAATCATGCTGGATTTAACGATACCCATAAGGTAATGTTGTGGAGCCGTGAACAACTCTCTTGTCATACACGAGTTTGTATTTTTTCTTTAAGTTAACAGTGTGTATTGTTTTCGTTTTTGCATCTCGTTTGATGAAATGTGGATTCTCGAGGAAGATAGGTTGTTGATTAGGATTGCAGACATGTTCGCACATGGTTGAGAAATTCAGTTTTTGCGTTCCCCTGAAGTTTAGCGTGAATCCTCTCACTTTGCAGGTGGTTTTACCGTTCTTGGTTTGGTAGGCATAATTCTTTGGACCGCCGGACACAAAGGTTGTGATGTAATCATTATCGTCCAATTCGTTAGTTAACTCACCGAGATAGTCACCAAGGGCTGGTATCCAATCATTGGGTTCACTTGTAAAGATAATAGAATCTGTGTCAAAATACAGAACCCTTGTTTGAAGACATTCTAGCACAGAATAGAGTTTCAGTCTTGCATGCGCGGTAGTGAAAGCTGCGATGACAACATTCGTCTTGGCTGATCCTGACACGAACCCTTCCCCGTGAGTATAATAAACTTCTATGCACTCATCATTGACAAACTGAATGTTTTTAACATTTGTTGACTGACAGGTGAGGAGTCGAAAGTAACGTTCTGGATCCTTGACTAGCTCCACTTGAGGCATGTTATCACGCTGTCCAAATTTCCCCCCTTTGAAAGAAGAGAAAAATAATCATAGTTTAGTTTATTGAAACCAGGAAAAGTCATGTTTAAACTGAAGGAAATGATACTTACAAAATGAATTCAACATCAACTTCGCCAGTGAGCGTAATCCAGGGTTCTTCTTAATATTTCCATACTCCAACTTGATGCCTTCTTTCTGTTCATACTCTGTGATATACTGTTGTTTTTGAGCTTCTGTCTCACACCAGGAAGGCCAACCGCTCGCCTCTTGTTTGATTTTAAGGAATGTATCGATGTACCCGGTGAAAAGTTTAGACGATTTCTGAGGAAAATGCCATACCTCTATCATTCGAACCATGTGATATCCCAACTCCAACGCCTTATCAATCTCAATGGAACACCAGGTTCCAGAAAGAATGCGCTCTTCTTCTTTATGTTCACAAGGACTTTGTTGCAGGGTTTCAGCACATGTTCTACAAAGAGGAAACATCAGTTTTCCATTGGCACGGTAGGGTAGCACAGGATGAAACAGAAACGTAGGTGGAAGGATGTCACACTTGATCAACCCAAAGAATTCACGTGGTGAACGATTGATTAAAGCTTCACTTGTTAAAATTTCAGGATGCTGGATCGGAATTTCGCAGTATTTGTTTGTCCATGGGTATAAGGATGTAAAGTCAACGTAATGGATCTTCTCGTTCTCGTTCACGTGTTTGTAAAGGGAGACAGCATTGGTACGTCCTCCAAAGAACGCCTGACGAGGCTCTAAGGGTGTGTCAAACTTGAGGCTTTCAATGAAGGACCTCATCTCTAGGTTCGTGGTCAATTCTTGTTTAAATTCGCATTCCCATTTCACTTCTACCTGGAATCCAAGCTTCTTGAAACGTTCAATTTTGCGAATGGTACCCTCAAGAAGCTCTTCCATACGCGTGTCGTTCACGGGATTCAATGTGTCGGGTAGATAACACTTAGGACAGCCATGCCACAGGCACCCCATGAACTCATAGATGGTCTTTTTTGCTGGGTCATAACCGTCAACATAACTATTTCCTATGCGTTGTTCACCCCCATTCAGAGCGTGCAGAATTCGGTCACCTTTCTGATGATGAATCCACGACAGCCATTGGAGGGCCATTACAGAGTACTTTCGGGTGGGTTGATAACCTTGAGCTGGAATGAGACCGATAGTGTTTTCTTCAAGGAATTCTTGTCGGAACACTCGGTTACATGCACTTGCAATGGTAACGCAGTGTTTGAATGGATCTAGGTTGCAGACTTCTTCCATCAGCTGTTTAAATTGTAAGCAACACCGCCTCAGAATGTCCACATCACTACGACAATATTCTTCTATTTCTGTTTCAAAATTAAAGACATACTCTGCCTTCGTTAATTCTTGATGCCACCTCAGGAATTCCTGTCTCTCTTTTGTGTTCATAGCATCTGGATCATAATTTTCAATGGGTGGAAGAGGACCAACATAACATTGATTTTCCTTTCGATTGAAGAAGTGTGGAAAATACCCCTTCTTAAGTTCTGTCAGGCCAAAGGTTTTCGGTAATGCTTTAAGTGGCATGGGGAGGAAATTGAGGGAATCCCGGAACTTGATTTTGGCTTCTGTTAGTTCCATAGACATGATTTTTGCACCATTCAGGATAAGACTTGGAAGGATACACTCTTTGTAAAAATATTCGCATAGAAGAAATCCGTCGTATCCTCGCAGATTATGGGCAATGACGATGGCGTGTTGGTGGGTTCCATCTAACAACCACGCACCGAATTGATTAACACAGTCATCACCTTTAAACACCCTCTCAAACCCCGTTTCATCTTGTACAATGAGCAAATTTGCAATATGTCTCCCATCGTCTTGACGTGATTCTATGTCGAAAAATAAATATTCTTGACTCTCCTCTCCATCCGTGTCTTCTTCTTCTTCTTCTTCTTCTTCTTCTTCAACTTCACGACTAAGCATCTCCTCAGAAATCCGTCTTCGTTTTCTCTTTTCATTTTTCTTCTTGTTCGGTTTTGACTGCGCTTCACCTGAATCTTCTTCTTGATTGAGGATCGGTTTCATATAACATCGGTGCTTATTTGGGTCAATATATTCTTCACAATTCCAACACATTTTTTCTCCACACATGTGATCTTCTGGCTTTCTTTTTTGGTGCGACATGACTTTGTTGCACTGTTTGCATTTATAAAATTTTTGACACACCGACTGCCCTTCTCTGTTGGGTCGACAGTGACTGGCATAGCATTCATTTCCAGCGAACATTCTGTGACAGGTACCGCATTCTCGCCAGGGCGCTTTCTGTGTAATTCCCAGACATCCCTCTGTAAAACAACATTTGCATACCTTACTGCAACGATGTTTCTCTTTCGAATTGTATCCTCTCTTGCATTCCAAGCACCAATAACCCTTCCCCAGAAAGCTGGACACAGAAGTTATGACGTCAAAGTGATTGTTGTGATGATACAGATAAATTTGTTTTTCTCGCCTCGGACCTTCGTAGACAATGGCATTGAAATGTTTCGCAGACAGGACGATGATTTGGTAGTCGTCAAGCACTGTTTGGAATTTGGCGACTTCGGGAAGTCCACAGAAACCTTCGGGGACACAGGCCTTTTTGTGTAAGTCTTGTGCGAGGATCCCTTGAAGCGTACACCCTTTTCGTATGGTGTTCCAATCAGGATGGTGTTCTTGCCGAGCAATATCGGTCACTAACGCGCGAGCGAGACATAGAGAATCTTTGTTTTTTATACGAAGGACAGATTGCTTGCTGTCTAGGAACTTGGACAATTTAAAACCATAATGTTTCCTCTTACGCGAGGCCACACCCCCTTGAGGCATACCGACATGAACTAGGTGAACTTGTATCCCCTCTTGAAGGCTGATCTGTTCGTTGGATTGTAAGACACGCTGCACCTCACCCATAATCCTCTCTGCATTCAGTTCATGGCGAGGCATGAAGGGGAGGGAAATAGGGTAGTCGAGCGATCGGCTTTGAAGAACAAAACGTACAAGATCATTATCAGCCATACCGGTAGTCATTTCGTCTACCAGGGAATCAAAAATGTTACCAAGCTGTTCCAATAACGGTTGTTCTTCGGATTGTACGTTTAAGGAAAGCAGATAGTCTGTGGCGGTGGTATTAAATTTGCGAACGTTTCTTGAGGCGATTTGGCGGAGAGTGTAATGCTTGTCAGAGCTCCATAATCTCTGTCCACCCCCAACCTGCTCCTCAGCAAGCAAACATTCTGCATCTTCCAACTACACACAAAAAAGTTAAACTGTATGAAAACTCACAAAAGCAAATAAAGATGGGTGACCCCTGGTAAAGTAAAAATGGTGTGTACTTATTAACTTAAAAAAGGGGAGGTGTAATATACCAATCATCGGGTTTGCTTGTAGAAAAATAGAGAAGATACGTTATGACATGATAATAAACTGGTTTACTTGTAAAAAAATAGAGCAATAACGTTATTACATATTAACAAGAGGAAATTAGAACAGATAATACCTTTATCGATGTAAGGGAAATGCGCTTACTTCGTTTTCCAACAAATAATCGTAGGAATTGAAAGCGGCTTTCATCTCCTCCTCACACTGTTCCAAAGATTCTAACAGTTCTTCATCCGTTAATTCATTGTCTATTGACATTAAGTTATGCTCTGTTACTTCTTCAGACTGTGGGAGATTTTCAAAAAGTTCAGGATGAAGGGATTCCAGTTCTGACAAGGCCTCGCAAATCATATCAAAATTATATTCGGGTGTCATAGGATCATCGGAAATTAGTGGTGAATGGTCTAAGATCTCAGTATCAGGAGAGCGTGTTAATTCCTGTACAAGTTCATTCAGCCAATGATTAGAGCTCTCAGCTCGTGCAATCAACCTTTCTTTCATTTTCTGGATGTTTTCTTCTTCTTTAAACTGAGTGTTTAGAAATCTGTCGTGAAATGGTACCATGTGATGTTGCTCAACAATAGGCATTAGAACCATCAATTGTTCCCGCCATCTTTTCACGATTTCATTTTTATTCACGGAGGTAATGGCTTCCTCGGCAAAGGCATTCACATGTTCGGTAGTAATTGGATTATCAACTATGTGAACCAGCCTCTGCCACGCTTCCTCCTCGTAAGTAGCCCAGAATACTTCTAGGATGTCATCACGCATATGTAGCCGACTGATCTTTCTCTTATTTATATGGTGTTCATGCAAGGCTTTCTTCTGCTCACGTTGAAGTAGCTGGAATTCAGAATTGCGTGCAAGAACTTCATCCTCTTCAGCTAACGGACATGTTTCCACATTGTCAATGCAACGTTTAGTCCCTTTACTCGTATTAAACACAGCTTGGGAAACTTTATCGTTGAATCGTACTTGCTTTGACATCTTCTCACTAGTCTGAGCTTTCGCTGTATAATACACACACAGCATGATTCTCTCTTTTTATGAACAACTTGTGGACCTCTCAGAAAACGTTAGGATCGAAACCAACCAATAAAATCTGTTCCATCACCTTCATTGTTTTTTAACTTGACAAACTTGTTTTGTTTTTGTTGCGTGTTCAGAGTACGAAAGGTACGGGCTGCGACCTTTGCTCGAAATCGGATCAATTTGTATGCAAGAAACAATACTCACTACTGATTGGTGATCAGGCTGCGACCCCCCGAGAAAACGATAGAATGAAACTTTGGAATCGACTCTGATTGGCGATTGTGGTTAATCGGTTTTTGGGAATTTCAACCAATGGAAAGCAAACTAAAAAACGTGGTAAAGTAGTATGGTGAAATCATCAAAAAAACGCAAAAGCTGTGAAAGTATTAAGATCGCGGAGAAAAAGACAGAGGAAAAAGCAACATGGAGCGCAAGAATGAAATGGATTTGGAGATAACGCAAGTTATTGTGAACGTTGTAAGTATACGAAATTCCAGTGATGTTTTTTTTTTTTTTTTTTCAAATTGCAGTAGTTTCTCTGCTTTCAAAGAGGATTTCGAATGCACTACCTAGTGTTTCAAAAGCTTCCCAACCTAGCGACCAAACGTTCCATACATAGTGTTTACATCATGCGTTGGTAAACTATTCTGCGTTACTACAAACAAAATCCTCAAACAATTCTTTTTTTTTTCCTTATTTATAACACAGATATTGCGACTTTGTTTTATATGTCACGAGGAAGACATAAACCTCCAACGGACAGAATGCTGCGGCAACTATGTCCACAAAAGGTGTTTGGAGAGGTAAGAAATAGGTTTTTTAACAGGAATCGCTGAAGTATTTTGAGTGCCCTGTGTTGCGTGTTCATTTTTTTTTTATTCAGATGCATGAGGACGCTATTCCTGTCCAGTGAAAAATGCTCTATGTGAAATATAGTTGTTAACGGGAATCGCTGTAGTATTTTGAGTTCCCTGAGTTGCGTGTTCATTTTTTTTTTTTTTATTCAGATGCATGAGGACGCTATTCCTGTCCAGTGAAAAATGCTCTATGTGAAATATAGTTGTTAACGAGAATCGCTGTAGTATTTTGAGTTCCCTGAGTTGTGTGTTCATTTTTTTTTTAAATTTTTATTCAGATGGGTGAGGACGCTATTCCTGTCCAGTGAAAAATGCTCTATGTGAAATATAGTTGTTAACGGGAATCGCTGTAGTATTTTGAATTCCCTGAGTTGTGTGTTCAATTTTTTTTTTTAATTTTTATTCAGATGGGTGAGGACGCTAATCCCGTCCAGTGGAAAATGCGCTATGTGCAGGAAAGCGTTTCAACAGCCACACGCGGAAGCACAAGCGGCTGACACAGAATTTATGGCCCGCATTGCAACGGTAAGATTTAGAAGTCGATTTCTTCATTCAATATACAAAGAAATGGGTCTCTTTTGTTATCCTTAATTGTTCTTTCACTAAATTCGGCTTTCTCTTTGCTCTCTCACTTACAGCTTTGTGAGGAGAATCATCCTGAGAGGGAATACGATGAAAATTGTATAGTCTGTATTTATTTTAATAAAGGGTTAAACCCTATTCAACAACACGACTTTGCCTTTGCAATTCAGTGTATATTTGCATGCCGGAACGTGGATGAAAATGGAGACAGTGATAATCATGAAGAATGTGATCACTGTCAAAGGTTAATTGAAAAACTCTTTGACAATTATCTCTAACTATGTGAAGAGTTTTTCAAGTAACCTTTGCTTCTTCATGTTTCATTCCTTTCGCTGAATTGAAAAGGCATTGTAGTGTGTTTTTGAATAGGGTTTAATTAATTTATACATAGGCTTTGTTCGCATTGTTTGTAAATACTCTAATTTGCTTGTAAATACGAAGATAAAAATATAATGCTTTTTTTTTTACTGCTTGAAAGTGAACGTGTCATTGCTGTTCCATCTTGCATGTGAGAAATAGTCACTCTTCCACTCGCTAACAAATAATTGATGAATCTTTGCCCGTAGCCAATGTTCATTTTGTAGCGCTGACTTCATAATACAACGAAGTTGACGGGAAAATTTCTTCTCGTTCGTAAAATAAAATGTTGGAACCATTAGCTCTCCAATTG
>NW_027179741.1:332500-345000 GCF_036669935.1 Montipora foliosa
CTCATACCAAGATCTCATGTATAGCTTTCGCATATCTGTTTCATCTATTTCAAAAATCATACCTGAGGTGTGTGAAGCCCTGTATAATGTTTTGAGGGATGAATACCGACAGCCACCAAGTTCAAAACAACATTGGGAACAAATTGCAGAGGAATTTGAATCCAAATGGCAGTTTCCACATGCAGTTGGAGCCATAGATGGAAAACATATTAACATGCGTGCTCCCCCAAACTCAGGCTCTGAGTACTTCATCTACAAAAAGCAATTCAGTATTGTTCTCCTAGCTATAGCTGATGCCAATGCTAAATTTATTTCGTTCGATCTCGGCTCACCAGGAAGCCAGTCTGATGGGGGAATTTTTAAGGACAGTTGCCTAGGAAATACGTGCAAGTCAAACCATTTCCCAGAACCAGCTAATCTTGGAGAAAGAACAACACCAATACCTTATTTTTTGTTGGGCGATGATGCTTTTGCCTTAGATCGAAATCTAATGAAGCCATTTCCACACCGAACAGCAATGGGTGACGAGAAAATATTCAATTATCGCCTATCAAGAGCGAGGAGGATTGTGGAAAACGCTTTTGGATTGCTGTGCACTCGATTTAGATTGCTACTGAGAACACTAGAGTTGGATGTTCCAAATGCAATGCAAGTAGTGCGTGCTTGCTTTGCATTACACAACTTTCTGATGACCAGGAAGGACAAATGCTACTCAGCTCCAGGCTCCATCGACAATGAGGATGAATTTGGTAATGTTGTGCCAGGATCGTGGAGAAACCAAATAGGCAGTGATAACATTTGTGACCTACGCTCGGATCCTAGTGCCCGTTCATCAACAGTTCAAGCAAGAGAAGTTCGGGATGATCTCAAAGACTACTTCTTTGAAGAAGGTGCCATCAGTTTTCAGTGGGCAATGACCAGCTGAGTATTTGGATTGATGACATTCATCATGTGGAATCAGACATTCTTCGTTACTGTTAGAAAGTATGGTTACCTATTATTAACTTCCAGTCTTCATTGTGAAAGCTTTATCTAAAGTAGCCTTAGGTGATGAGAAATTCTGAAACTGTGACCTACCAAGAGACAGGAAGACTGAACAAAATTATGCTTTTGTTAGTTTGTTATTTAATTTTCTTTCATATAACTTCATTAGTACACATCTGGATGTGCATCCCAAGCATTTGCTTTATTGTAACTCACACGGTTACCAAGAAAAACCCAACTGTCTTTTTTCAAGTGTAATAATTAGTCCAACATGAATAATAACCAGAATTGTGGCAAGTCCGTTAAATCTTAAATACTTACTTTTAAATATTTTGTGCATTTACAATGTAAACTTTACAAGTATGCAATTTTCAAAAGCAAAATATTATCACTGACTGTAACTTTAACAAACAACTACAGTAAGCTGCTAAAACTATTGACTTCCGCTACAGAATAAAAAGATTCAGTAGAGTACATAGTAATTTGCTCAGGCCCATACCCGAGTCAAGAATATTTCTGAGGGGTTCATTGGTGAGGAATCTCTTGACAAGAAGATGGTTTGAGTGAGGACAAAGTGGATACATTTTGTAGTAATATAATAGGCAATTGCTACCTGTTGGGGACAGGAATGCACTATACTCTGGTCTGCCATAAGGTCTAAGTTTTCCTATGAGTCATTCTTATACTATCAACATGTCTTAAGTCATTTAGTATGGTGGCTGTTGTAGCTGGGCAGAAAATGAATCATCTCTTTGATAATAATGCTGATATGGAACTCTTGGGGGCTCTGTTGCTTGAAAGATTGCTGATTGGACCGCAAACTTAACCCTTCGTTGCAAATCTTTATCCCCCAGGTGTCGGATGGAACTGGCCACATCCTTACCGAAAATATCCCATTCATCTTCAGGTGCAGATGCTGCATTTTTTGCAAGCTGGTTCAGGGCAGATGTGGCAGACTCCAGCAAAGGATTGTCATCAGATCTCTTCCTCTCTGTTGTGTACGTAGTGCTTGCACTTTTAACACTAACATTACTCTCGCTCTCTGTATCTGCATTATCATAATTTGCCAGCTGCTCTTCCTCACCTCCAGGTCCTGGTGATGAATCTTCATCTCTGACATTAGTAAATACCTGCCGGTTGCTGTATATTACCTCATCTAGGAAGCTGCACTCATCGAAAAACTTCCATAAAGATCGCTTGCCCCACTACCTGTACCCTGGCTCTTCTTTATTTTTCTCACCTCTTCACGGTAAAATGTTCGTAAACTCTGTATTTTACCTAAGGAATTAAAGCCAGATAAAAGAATGTAAATGCAAATTTTGATTTTTTTTAATTCAAATGGTTTTGCACAAAAGCCTACAAATTGCAGGTAAAATTATTTCAGTTTAGCAATATATATCATACATTCTTGCTTTATATTAACGATAACAACAGTGGTAGGCATACCTTTGAGGCTTGCCAGATCAACGTCTAGCAATTCTTCTTTTATCACCTGCAGTACTTCCTCGTACTGTGCTTTTTTTACGTTTCGGTTCTTGTATGCCTCGCTTTTGGTGTTCCAGAGACTCTCCTTTTCTCTGACGGCCCCTAGCAACAAAGTCACTACTCGATCTGGCCAATAAATTCCTCTACTGGAAGCAGCGCTGATCGACGTGGAGGCCGCCATTTTGATCGCGTTCTCAGTGGAAGCTTGGGGACCACCAATATTTGCCACATTTTATGTGACGAGTCGTCTACACGAGCAATTTTCCGTGTATGACAATTTTTATTTGTCACATAAAAGCTAACACGCCAGCTTTTCAGGAAATGTATTTGTCACATAAAAATTGGCCAATTTCCCTCATCTACACGAGCAAATAAAAATTGTCACATAAATAAAGTTGTCACATAAAAATTGCTCGTGTAAACGGGGCTATAACGGCAATATATTTTCGAAACTCAGCGCTTAGTAATATTTGCTATCACTCACAAACTAATGTTTACAAGACTATTCTGCTTGATTGGTATAACTTGTAAGGAAAATTTGAAAGTTTGGCTTTTTTTTAGACCTCGAGTTGTAACGGGTAAAAGGGTGTCAAGGTCAAAGCAGTCTTAATGAAATCAAATCGGAACATTTGTCATTCCGACATGGCTTTCTAACGCTTAAAATGAGAATAGCATCTTTCGTACCTTGTATTAGGCTTGAAAAATCTGTCGCTGGATCAGCATTCTCGACCGTTACAGAATTCACTGTCAACGGCAGAAATATATGCGTTACAGTCTTTGTTACAAGAGACCGCTGACAGAAACTTTGATTGTGGGCGCGATATTGTTTTTCTGTCGCTTCATATCCGACCCTAAATTACGATTTCGGTTGTAGAATACAAATAAAAAAAACTCTGGCATTCTCGATTATTTATAACTTGAACAAAACGCACTTAATAAATTATAGAGGAACGGAATAAACGGTACAAGAGATGGAATAATTCCGGTTGGAAGAACATCAGTATAAGTTTGTATGAAAACAAAATATAACAGATGGGACAATTAACATTATCAGAGGATATTTTACATTCCGATAACATCGCAAGCACTCTTTAGACCTTAGTGCAAGAACAGGACCCTACAAGATCCGAGAGAAAAGTAATGTATGGCGCTTTTCGCTTTGATTGTTGTTCCTCTATGTTCATGTTGTAGTAGCTGCAGATAAGCCTCAGTTGTGCAACACTGAGCTTGGTCAGCTTGTTGCTGCTGTACAAGGAACATATGTTCAGCGTGTCATAGACAATGGGGTGCAACAGCTCGCATTGGCGAAGGACAGCTAAGCGGACAGACGAGTAAGCCTCCTGCTTTTGGGCCGCCTGGCAATCGTTATTGTCGATGGAGTCATGCCCTGACTGAGTGGTAGCTGCGTGCTTCAATTTTGCAGCAGTACGTGAAAAGTAGCTTTGAATCTGCTGTGCAGTCAAGAACTCTTCCACGTGAAAGCAACGCTCACCATTGTCCCTTCTAGCATAGCGCATGTCCCGTGACACCTTCTCAGGGTCGGCTTTAAGGCCACTCTCCTGTCCAATCTGGAACTTGTTATCGAGGTACTGACGCTGATTCTGGTTAAAACGGGTGGACTTTTTCGCACCTTTTAGAGCCCAGCCTTGCACCAAGGGAGATTCTGAAGAGACTTCAGTGGTGGTTGGGGCAGCTAGTGTTGGCTGAGTAGTGAGACCCTCTTGAACTTTCTCAGCGTACGCTAATTTAGCGGTATCTAAAAGGGTATACTTCTCTGAAACGAGCGTGCACTTCCCGAAGAGCAAATGGCGCTCCAGGTTGTGGTACTTCTGATAGGTGCGTATGCATCCCTCAACAGGACATGACAACAACGAGCTAGCATCCGCCCCTTCGCCATCCTCTTCTGCCTCCTCGTCCACGCCGTCACCTGTGTCCTCTTCACCTTCAACGTGTTCAGGCTTCTTGGATGGTTCGCGCTTTCCTCTAGAACATGGCGCAAACCCACCCTTGGACACCTTAGCCTTCCATCCTTCCTCTAAATGCGTTGAAACTAAATCATATACATAAGAAAATGAAATTAATAGTATCTAAATTAAGAGTTGAGTAAAATATTCATGAAGAACCAACAAACAATCAAAATTACGTTGAGAAAATGACTTTCATCCTAGGATGAAAAATGACTGAGATCTGGGGGAGGGGGAAGGAGAAGGATGGCTGAAAAGCGAGTATAAGCTGAAGTTTTGTCGTATCAGAAAAGAAGTCGCACGAATTAATTCATCGTGCAGTACTGAACACATCGCCAATAAGGAATCGTTAATGGAAAAGCCAGCCATTTTTAATTTGACCCTATTGACTCATTAGTATTTTAGCTAATATTTGAAATATCGTAGGTGTCCCCAATTTAACAGGGGGATTCTGCTGCCATAGATGTTTTTTGTTCAGTTGTAGCGGTTACCTTGTAATTGAGACCATGGGATACTTTTTCCTTTCCCGATGTTGTATGCTTTCCAAACTGTGACACAGTCCTCCTGGTAGAGGAAGTTGTTAAAGCTACTGATTCCCTCCCAGCGGCCTGTCATCTCCTGTTGTGGCTTCTCGAGGAAGTCAGTGACTAAGGTTACACGAACCCCATTAATCCCTCCATGAGACAGCATGGCTTCTTTAAAGTCGTGCGCTGTCAGCACATCGTGGCCTTCGTTAATGTATTGTCGCACGTGAATCTTGATGGTAGCGGCTTTCCTGTCGCAAGGGCCTTTGCCTCCTTGAGGGTCACTGAAGTCGACCCTGTTGACATGGATTCCAGTCGCCGTCCCCATAAGACGGCACGCTGATAGCATTGCCACACTGTGGTAGCACCCAGCGTTGTCTTGTCTAAGTGCCGCAAACTTTATCTCGGGATGTTCGACTTTCAGTGACCTCAGTGTGTGTTGGAGAACTCGGACAACAGCATGGGCGTCCTGGCTGCACTCTTCTAAAATGTGGACAAAGGTCTGCTGCTCCAGTTGACCGGCCAACCTCCGAACTACTACGCTGACATGCCACGAGATACCCACCTTGCCGAACCAGTCAGCTTGAGTCTCCCGGTATCTTTGTGGTAGCCACTTCATAGCCCAGTCCTGGGTTATTAGTACCGATGACTCATCTAGACTTTCTAGGGCAGTGATTCTTGCCTTGTCTTGTTGCAAAGACCGAAGTTGGTGCGCTTTCCAAGACTCTATGGCCTGCACTGCAAGGCGGAAAGTATACTGCATGTCATCCCGTTCATCTTTCGGTAGTGGGGACTCTGCTACAACATTTTCAATCTGCCTTAGAGCACCCTTAAGCACCTCACACGAGGGGCACCTGTCTTCATGGCTGTGGCCACAATCCGATCGAAAAGCTTGATCTTTGGGGTCGCTTAGGGCGTAACTGCTACAGTGGTCGGGTGTGGTTGTATGAGTTGAAACATGTACCTGCAGCAAAAGGGTATGTCAGTGTATGTTGATAACAAATTACGCCATCTTCATATATAGCATCATGCAAAGATTATTGGAAACCATAAACCTCATAACGATATCTACAAACAAGATTAAAAGAAAAAGATAACCTCCTTACTGACTGACTGACTGACTAGCTGAGAAGCTAACTTTCAATAAACCCTACATTTCTTAGATTTTGAATATTTTGGCCGTTGCTTTTCATTGTATACCCCCTCCCTCTGCACGAATAGCGGAATCCCTGCCCATAGCGTTCAAGGCAGGTTTAAAGTCATGTCAGTACAGGTCTATTATGGTAATGACTGCGGGTCTTTTTCTACGCCTGACTATCACATCGCTCAAATTCTTCCTCAAAATACATACACATAAGTACACACTTACGAAGTATTTTTACGGAAAGTTTGTACACGGATTATAAGGCTATAATATCGCCCTCCTCCATACCTTATAATCGCCTTTGATGTACTGCTTAGCTTCCTTCAGCACCTTCTGCAAGCGGCTTACCCATACCCTGTCGTCATTACTCAGCTTTAGTACCATTTCAATCAGTTCGTCGAAAGCCTTTCCGCCGTCTGCCGCTATGTAATCGAGCCCCTGAAGTGATTTTCGTACCGTTGCAGCACAAGAGGACAGGACACGCAGCATGGTTGATCTGCTGAACGGCGTAAAGTTGACTTCCTTACAGTATTGCGTATACTGTGCCACAATTCGCTCTGGTATCATTGTTCTTATGAGATTTGGCGTTTCTAGAAGACTTCCATCTGCCAGGGAAAGTAGTCTTTGGCCAAAAGGCAGGTGTATTACTACGTGTGGACTGGTGATAAATTCTAGGAAGTGGTCCAGTTGAGCATAGTTAACACGCATACGAGGGCTCTTGGACAGGAGTACAGCCGAGCCACGCCCGTATTTTTTTCCGTGTTCTCGTGCGGTCTTCACTCGATATTCCGTGATACCCGGTAGGTATCGCTGGATAAGACTGTATGGCACAAGGTCGGCCATAACGGAGAGAACTTGTCGTCGCGTGTCCCAGCTGGATGCATTTTGGTATGCCTCTGCAAGGGACTTCAGATATTTGTCATCAGCAGGGTGGGGTTCAGACAATACACCCAAAGCACTCTCAACTTCACCAGACTCTTTCAATGCTTCCAACAGGCCACCAGCGTCATCTGGAATAATCACTTCCAGTGCTGCCACGACGGCGTCTCTTGCTTTAGTGACGTATACATGCCTCGTCCTACCTAACATGTTAGCCCAAGGTTTCCGCTGTTGTGTTAAGGTAGACTTTCCGCTGATAGCCAAGAATTCGTTAAGCTTCGTTCGGCGAAGACTGAGGTTCCCGCTGCTTCTGCTATCACTTGAAAGTTCACTGCCACTCGTTTCCGTTTGAGACGGGACATACAGACTTGTGTCGTTTGATGCGATCATGATACTTTCCATCGCCTGACACAGCACATCTGTACTGCTACTTTCATCCGCGTTATCCTATAATGTTATAAAGATGACAAATGAGTAAATATCATATCACTGTAGTCTGTGCTACCAGCAATTTAAATGTTGTGTCCCAGTCTTCAATAGCATTTCCCCATTTTTTCAAAGCTAAACGCAAAAGCTATCTCGGAAAGCAAAACTTTTGTATACAACGCACTTAAGTTAGAGTCTAGATATGGTATTTTATTAAAAACTGGATCATTGGATAATGCAATTAGAGAGTTTTGACTGGCTAAGCCATCATGGGTTATGAGCCATTATACCATGATCTACAGACACGGCAAGCATACGCGTGATTTTTTGGGCCTTTTTATTTTTATTGTATTCTAGTTTTCTATATTTTAGGGGCGTTTTTAATAAAACAATTATTCTATTCGCGCTTGTTGGATATGAGAGTGGTTATAGCCAACGAGGCGCGTAGCGCCTCGTTGGCTATTTACCATCTCATATCCAACGCGCGCTCATGGAATAATTGTTAATTAACCATCTGCATTTCTAGCAACTGCGCAGAAAGTAAAAATTAACTATATTTGACAATTATTCACCGCAGGCGAGGTAAACATTGGTGAATATTCCCCGAGACGAAGTCGAGGTGAATATTCACCAATGTTCACCCCGCCTGCGGCGAATAGTTGTTAAATATAATGCGCTCGTATCTAGGTTTTTTCCTTCGACTTACACAGTTTCACTTTCGGTGGACTCGTTTGGCGGCGATGGCTCTTTAACTAGTAGCTCATCGGCTACAGTCTCCGTCTTTTGAGTTCGGGGCGTGAGATCTGGACTACTCAGCAAAACACGGCAAAGCTTGCATATTGCTGCAAACAATAAAACAAGTATAATATTCATACATTACAGCACTGAAAATTAATGGCTTTCGTGTATAATCTGCAGCAAGCGGAAATTTAGACTGCCTCTTATCGCTCTACACAGTACAAGCTGTAAGAAGAAACAGTCATCTCACTACAAGATTACTTTGACTAAAACTCACACTAGAGTACTTACGAGATCCGATAGGAACTACAGTTGACGTTATCTTGTAGATAAGTTTCGACTGGACAAATGTTATACTCCGATCTCCTTTCATTTGCGTTGCCTGATGAGGTGCCCAACTTGGCGGAACAGAACAGAATCGCTTTCGGCAACGCCAGCGTATGCCAAATGCATCCCGATGTTTTGGACAAATAGAAATGTTAAGGTGGCTTTCGCTGATGTCGAATATACCTAAAAAAAGAAGGAGCGGTCAGATCTAGACAAACTCAGTTCGATTATCCTTAGTTAGCTTAAAAATACACTTTTTTAATAAGAATATATTTTACAGGAATATCAAGGCTGAAATATGCGAAATTTTAAGCATACTTCAAGAATAAACTCGAGGGTGAGATTTTGAAAGGAATATAATTTTGCGATTGAAAATTTATATAAGTCTTCCTGTATGTAAACGGCAAATTTAGCGCCAAAAAGCAACCAAAACAGCACTAGCCGTTAAAAGAAAGATAACAATTACCCATAGCAATTTTAGTAATTTTCAAGGTAGGTATTTGTAAAGCGCTTTGCAAGTTGTTGACGTAGAAACAACAAATTGCTGACATGGTTACGACCAGAATCTTTTGAATATTAACGCTCTATTTGCAATGTGGATTTCGTAGGTAGTACAAACGCGCCATGGAAGTCAGTGACACATGTAAGAAAAAAAAAACGCTCATAATACATAATGCCCACTCAAAGAGTGTTTTCGTTCATATTCAGTCCAAGCATTAGAATCTGTAGGCGTGGCCAGGGTCCACCAGGGGGCCTGGGCGTGGAGTTTTCAGGTGGTTGAGCTATTACGGTATGTTTACACCGAAATAAGCTTGATCAAAAAATGTGCTATACCCTGCAGTGTTTCAAATTAGGGTTATGATTACTTCTTTTAGGTATCTCGTTACATCATTAACCACCACCAGCACCCTTCCCCCCCCCCACCCAACCCCCTAATATACACACTACACTGTCTAACTCTGGCTTGAGCAAAAAGCCTACCAAATTCACATTTACAAAGATCTGTGTTAATGCATACCTGCCCTGGAAAGAAGAAGTTCTGCCTCAGTCTTTACTGTTGAATCCGCAAAACCAGCGCCAAAAGACCTCAGGTGACTTCTTATGTCCTTGTCACATTTTGCGATTGCCCTACATAGAGAGCTACCTGGATTATCTGCGTTAGCTCCGCATTGTCCGTCAACTTGAGTAGCATATTCACACAATGCCATTCCCGAGACGAGTTTCAACACATTTACTGAAAACACGATATCACAGTATTTCTCTTGTTGAAAGTCCAATGCGAATTTAACAACAAACAACAAACGCAGCGCAACAGACGCCTCTGTAGCATACTAAATTCAGTGACGCGGGTATTTTTCGATATCATGATCCAAATAAGGTAAAGTAAAAGAAGTTCAAAATGACAGAGTATTTAATCTAATAAATACCGAAACAAATGAGATTATGTTTTGTCACCATATAAGGAATGTTCAGTTTCTCTCCGACCGTCCGAGCCCGACTTAGTTTTCTTTTCTTTGAAAAATTAAAAATAATTACAACAGTAACGTCTTTCAGAGTAATAGCAGCTCGTGTCAAATTTATATTTATTCAAAATATTTCTTTAAATTCCTTAGCGTGATCGACCTTATAGTTCTTTGACCAGCGGTCTCCTTGTGAATTGTAACGCAATCGACTGTTATCAGTTGCATTTGACCAAACTTTGAATTCGCTACGAAGTCCAGGTTTCTTCAGTATCCAGAAAGCCCGCTGAAAGGTATGAGGAGCCATCCATTTCAAGTTGCCGTGTGTGTTTGAGACAAATTTCTGTCTAGAAAATGTTTTGATTTGATTTGACAATGAGTGCCTCACCTTCAACCTTTGACAAACTTTACGTGACCCGTGTACACTTGAGAACTCGAGATCAAAATAAACGACCAGATTCTCTAATTTTTCCTCAATAGAGATGGCAAATTACGCAAATTAGTCTTTTAAACATTAGTTTGTGAGTGATAGCAGATAATATTAAATCGCTAACTTCCAAAAATATATTGTCGTTATGTTTATGTGACCTTTCGACATGGGTACGCCATTATCAAAAGAGCTCAAATTTCACGAAACTATTGCGTGTATTTTTCGATCTCAAAAATTGTATTTTAAGTAGCCCATGGTTTTGAAAATGGATTTTGCAAGAACAAATAATGCTCTTTCACGTGGAATAAGCCTCGATACACCAGGCGAGGTACCAGTCAATGATTTTAGGCCCTTAATTTTGTGAATTTTGCGCAGCGAGAAATCGCTCGAAATTTGTAAATACTGGAAAGTTTGTCAAAAATTCAGTTTTAATTAAAACTGAGAAAATAACCACTCAAAATGTGTATTATTGTCTGCCTTATTTGATTAGTTCCTTTCTGTTTCGTAAAAAAGTTGTTTTAATTTTCAAAGGAGGTCTCAGCGGTGTGAGGTATCAGACGCCTAAAACCAGGCCTGAGAGCCGCGAAACCAAGTTTATCTCCGTACGTCCAAAATATTTATCGGATCGAGGTAAAATCTATATTTTTAGCAATAGTTCACCAAGGGCTATCTTGAGAATTTTTTTCAGATTTTTCGTTTTTTCGCTATTGCATGGCCCGGTTGAAAATTAGTGACATGGACTCTTAAAGAGTGCACACACTCTCATCCCGACTTTTTTTTACCAGCGAAGTGTTGTAATTTTTACTTTATACACTCTTTTTTTCTATAAGAATATATTTTATAAGAATATAGAGGCTGAAATTTGCAAAAGTTTAAGAATATTTTAAGAATAAAGCCGAGGCTGAGATTTTGAAAAGGATAGATATAATTTTGTCTTGAAACATCTGTAAATACAATACAAGTTTATGTTTTTAACTTAACCGTATAAAATTATTGCTTTCTCTGAGCGGCAAAATTAGCCAACAAAACGAAAAAACCTGCACTAGCTATAGCAAAATGTTAAACGCAAATGACAGTTCGATGAATGGGCCATGTAATACATATGTAATTGATACGCCAATAAATTCTAAAACGGAAATGTCGTAAGCTATAATTTAAGAATAATACATGAATATTTTCGGCTTAAAATCTGAAAAAAATATTCATCCTTGGCCGGAAAAAAAAAACATTCTTATAAAAAAAGAGTGTACTAAGGGCAACGGCAACGTCAGTAAACAAAAGGTTTAATGAGAAAAACAATAGCTGTGCACGTGCGCTTTATCTTAATGTTATCTTGGTACATTTCTTTGCCATCCCCTTTACAAAACAACAACATGAAATGACCAAATTATGCGTGCCTGCAAAAGGACGTGAATGACAATTAATGGATAGTTTTTTTAATTTATATTCCGAATTTATCAGTGTGAAACATACTTAAAATGCGTAGGTAAAATATAAGTTCATATTTTACTGTCGCCGCCAGTCGTGGTTTCTTAAAGTCCCTATTGTCAACCAAAACACCAAAGTTGATTTGAGAAAAGTGGCGCGAAATTAACACCTGAATTAATGAACATGCAAAGACCCAGAAACCCCTGGGATAAAGTACCTTACCTTTTGCCGAATCCATTGTGGAACAAAGTTGCAATATTCTGCAATGTCAGAACTCGACTGCTTCCTATCACCTGGTTAAGAAATCAAGATAGATACCGCTTGTAATTTTTGGTGAAAACGCTTCGCATCGAGAAACGGCCTCATGCGAAAGACTGAACGTGTATTGTTTGCCTGGGAAGACCCGGTTGTTCAAAAGCCGATTAACGCTAATCCCAGATTAAAAAATTACCAAGGAGTTTATTTCTCTACTCCCAAATATTGTACAATGCTGATATTTGGTAAAATTTTACATGAGAGGAAGTCCATCTTGAAAACCAAAAATAACCGAAAGAAACTTGCACTGCAAAATTGAAAAAAATAAACCAAAGTTTATGTAATCCTGAATTAAGTTAATCGGCTTTCGAACAACCAGGCCACATGTCCTGAGAGAACTTAACCGATCAATATCCGGTTTCATCTATCGCGCCCCGTTGATCGAGTGCTTTGAAG
>NW_027179741.1:357500-360000 GCF_036669935.1 Montipora foliosa
TCCTCGACGGAATTGAATGTTTCCACACAAGTACGGTCTGGTAATCCTACAGTATGAGCTAAAATCTGAAGCAGTAATAATATCACAGCAGGGAACTTCATAGTGATGTTCTCTCTTTCTCGTATATTGCTGTTCAACGAGCATGGCCTCACCTATTTGTCTGGTGGTTGTTTTGAAGTATTTTGGATTCTTGGAAGTGTTTTGGATTCTGGGAATTGTTTGGCATTCTGGGAAGTGTTTTGTCCCTATGGGCTACCGTATGTCTTCGATTCACTCTATCATGTTTTTGGCTTCTCCTCTTTGTCTTACTATCCTGCTTTGTCATGTTTTGTTTGCTTTCTCTGCTTATGAGTTTTCTGTGGTTCCTCGGGTTTTTGTTTATCTTCTTAATGTCTGCAAGTTTTGTATTTGGGGTGCTTGTAATAATTTTCGTTTTCAGAGCTTCCATAGTCTTGTGTTGGGTTCCATCTTCCTTTGTTCTTTCATTGTTTCCAGTCTGACTGGCAGTGTTTCTTTGTTCGTCACTGGGGTGCTGGCAGTGTGGTGGCTTCTTTATGTAGTAATGGTTTGGTTGTTTGTATTTAATTTCTCTGTTTGTATCGTATGCCATGGCCATTTGTCTGGGGTGAACCAACGTCTTGGCATTGGACGAGTCCGTTGACGGGTGGCCCTTTTTGGCCGATTTTCACCCTTGTGCTGGGTCATGCTTGTTTTGTTTTGTTCTGTTGCCTTTTTGTTCGTTTGTCTTTGTAGGGGCGTGGTACATACATGAACTTTATTTAAACTCGAATTTCAGAGTAGCCTGAAGGCTAATATCTTGGAGAACAAAAAAGAGAAAATCTATATACATACACAAAAATCTACATACATACATAAAGTAAATATATATACATGATTAAAAATCTATTTACATACATGAAAAAATGTTAAATATACTGTTAAATCTAAAAGGAGATTGCTTCGAGGAGTTTTCTAAAACCAGGTAAAGTAGACTCTGATCTTACATTATCAGGTAGGGAGTTCCAGTTCTTAGACGCAAAGTAACGAAAGGAGTTGAGGCCATAAGTAGAAGTAACAGGTTTACATAGCGATAAATTATTCGTTTTTCTAAAAGAGTATTCAGACTGACGCAAAGGAAGCATGTCTTTGAGATATTTAGGAAAACTGTTACAGTTCAAACATTTATGAATAGTAATTAACATATTTTGAATCCGTCGGTTGTACAAATTTAAGGTAAACCCTTGTGTTTGAAGGAGTAGTCAGTATGTCTTGAAGCCATTCCACTCACCCTCCCAGGGGGCCAGCTCTTCGACTTAAACATAAAGACTTACCTGAACATGGTTTTGGCTATCAAGTCAAGCTCTGCTGGGTGTGTTTTTTTCTGTGCAGGAGACCAAATTTGGATTTTGCGTAAGTATTGTTTGCGTTGCTTTTCTATTGGTTTTCCTTTTCCTTGACTCTCCTGGGGACTAATGCACTGCATTCTGCAGTAACCCGGGGTTAGCCGACTCCTGTCTTTCTTGTTGCTTCTCTTCTCCTTTCTGCTTGGTTTTCTTTGTCACTTTTTTCCTGCTTGGACCTGCAATTTTGTTCTGCTGGTTAGTTTTAAATATTGCTTATTGTGTATAAAAGTTGAGTTGCTTCATATGCGGTGCATTTGAAGCAGTTATTAGTATTTGCATTATTTACTGTATTGCTACTTGTTTAAAATACTTTCACTTGTGACTAACTTGTATTCGTATCACCCAACTAGTGGACTAATGCAAATCCTGCATTTTGATTGGCCACGCTACTCGAGGGCTATTATTAATAGTCCTCGAGTAGAAAAAAAGCGTTACGCTTTCTTTGGTTTTATTCCCAAATAATTATTTCTTTAACTTGCATTTGCTAACTTTATTATTGCCTTTTCTGTCCGACTAGTTTGGTTATACTAAAACAATTAGACCCTTCGCCCTTGCATGCCACGGGTCAATAGCCCATTCGGCTTTGCCTCATGGGCTATTGATTGTGATTTTGGTATTTTTCTTTACGTGTTGTAGTTGTCAATATTTTAATGCAATTGTCTCTTCAAACAAGTTGTTAAGAGAGTCTACTTTTGCGTGTGTGTTATTGTTAAGTACGATTTCTAAGCACATCTCTTTAAACTACTAGTGTGACGAGTCTATAACTTGTTCTCTTATTAGTGTGTTGATATTACATGATATAAGAATGAACTACTTCACTATTATTTTACCACTGAAAATATTTTGGTGTCTAGCCAATATGGCCTTAGATCTGGAAAGTCTACAGTTGACTGCTTAGTAGATTCAGTAGATGAACAGAAAGAAAACCAATTAGAGAAGAAGAAGGAACAGAGATACCAACAGCCTAAGACAAAAGAGGATCTTTGTCGTTTTCTTGGGCTAGTAAACTACCTCAGAGAATTTTTAAATTAGTGTTTTTGTCTCGCTCGGTTTCTGTTAGCTTCAAGGTTTTCTTCATTTAAATTTTCTCTTGTTCT
>NW_027179741.1:367500-370000 GCF_036669935.1 Montipora foliosa
AAAAGGTGGACGAAATTAGCGAAGAAATTAGGGGATATTTCGGCGGTAGTGTTTCCCTTCGTGTAAAAAGGATGGTGAAAGACAATTGCAAGACACTAGGCATGATTGATCAAGTTACATGTAGCTTATATCAATTGTTTATTGTAGAATTTCATTATTATATGATACCTGTTCAATCTGCACTCATCGTAGCTTTAGCAAAAGCTAGTCGAGGCGAGCAGTGGTTACGCGTGTATAAAAGAGAGAACAAGTAGAGAAAGCTTCGGTATTCAGTTGTGTTTCACCGACAAGACATTGTAGAACGAACAGGTATACAAATAACTAGTGTACAAAACATGCAGTCAACTAAAACAAGTAAATACCTAAAATCAATAGAAAGTGCAAATATCAGAAGCCAGATTATTAAGTATTTTTTTTATTAGGACAGATAAATCAATACAGTCATTTTCTTCTGAAAGTCTTTGGAGTAGGATACTGTGGTTTTTAATTTTAAAATTGTTTTTGAATAGATGGCGAATTTCACGAGGTAAACTATTCCAAATTTTTACACCATATATTGAAATGATTTAATTTGTTTGTCAATTCTTGAGGGTTTAACAAAATAGTCACCTCTTGAAGATGACCTTGTTTTATATGAATAAATGCTTGCTTAAGAAATCAATAAATCAGCATTATTTGGAGTCGATAAATTGTTGGATATGTCATGCATCAGAACAGCTGCAACTGATTTACGAGAATGGGGGACTGCACGGAGACGTACTAGAGACTTTAACACTTATCAGTGACAAATAACATGAGCCTCGTCGACAGTAACTGCTCTGACAGATTTCCGGTGCAACTCGCTTATTGCCATTTTCCTCCATGTTTTGTATCCAAGCCATAATTCAGGTGATCCGAAGACAATTGAATATTCCCCATTCTTTACTTCTTTCGTTTGTTTTACGGTGGCCATTTCAGCCAAAGATACGGCAGTGATTCCCAGAGAATTTAGCCGCAACATTTGATCTTTTATCAGGCTGTTAAGCGGAGAAATCACGACGATGATATTTAATATTCTCGTCAGTTGACTGCAAGCACGAGTAAACCAAAGGCAAAGCATGGTAAATCAACGACTTTCCAAAACCCGTTGGAAGATTTACAAAAATATCCTTCTTCTCTTGAACAATGTATTTGATGGACACCTCCTGGTGCGTATTCAAACTGTCAAATCCAAAAACACTGCAAACCTGGTTGAACGCGTCTTTGAACGCTTCTTCCAGTGTGTCCGCCATTTTTTCTCCACGAGAATACGTGGTTATACCGCGCACGAATCCTGCGAGTTAGTTCTGGATTTTTTAGAGCTAAACGGTGATTGGTGAATAATTCTTACGTCACGGAAATCGTTTTGCAGCTCGAACTCGCAGATGTTACTTTTCGGGGGAGAGAAACGACCGCCGGAAATACGTCTGCGTTCGCAGGCTACAGCAGACTCGGCCGTTCTGAGTTTGAGGCCTCTCAACTAAAAGGCGATATTAAATACCAAAAAACTAAAACTTTACTCAAATAATTCAATCTATTAGATTTAACATGATATATAGTTTGACCCTATACAAAAAAGAGCGGCACGACAATTTCATGTTTCCGCAGGCACCTCATTTTCCTTTACCGAGACCTTAAATAAAGTTCCTTTCCTTTCCTTTCCTGTTAAAAAGATATACATTACAATGGCGCTCAGTGTTATAATTTGAAGAAATCCCTACAACTCGTAAAGACATGTGCAATACGAGATAAAAGAATAACGAATAAGAAAAAAATACTTGTTGATTAGTCCGACATTCTCGGCACTAAAGATGAGCATTGGGTTGGGTAAAATGATCGTTACTATTTAATAGTAAATAGTTTTCTGAATTCATACTTCATATCGTCATACCTCCTCACGCGCAGTCTCTTCATTGTCAAATATCTGCTCTGGCAGCTCTTCAACTTCTGGGATGAAATCCAGCTCAGAGACACTGTGTAACGCAGTGTCATCATTTGCAAATAGCCCCTCTTTTTCTGGACTGTATCCAAGAAAACTGACCTCTGGATCATCTTCAGACAGGGGCAGCGGCTTTTCACAGATGTCCATGACTAATACACTGTTTGCAGCAACTGAAACAAGTGAAGATGGGCGTATCAAATCTTTGTGAGCCATGTATACGAATTTTAACATGAAGTATGGAGGTTCAGTTTGAAGAGAACCCAACCAGTCATACACAGAAGACACAACAGCATCTATTCCAAACCAGCTTCGAAGTGCCGAAAACTGGGATGTCGGACAGCAGTGTTAAAGTGGGCCTCTCTCTTTCCAGGCTCTGAAGGTGTTCTTGACTTCCTCACTATCCAAGTCAGGATATTCTTTCTCCTTCTCCAACTTTTGTCTTTTGTGTTTCTCCTTCTGGCAATCAGCTTCTAGCGATTCTTCGTATGCTCTTTGCTGCTCTGCTCGTAGAGCAACACGCTCCTCACTGGTACCCAATAA
>NW_027179741.1:385000-402500 GCF_036669935.1 Montipora foliosa
ATCATGTACACTTACTCATTACTTGGGTTATGGTCACAGTCAAGAGAATTCATTTGAATTCAAAGATAAAAACTACCTCCAAGTACACGGAACCGCCATGGGAACCAAGCTGCCAGATCTTTACGTGTAATCACTTTCTCATTTGATTGATGTTACCATGATTAATGCATCTAATGTCGCAAACATAGCTTGTGATCAAGATCTTAAGACAAAGTTACAAGGAAATTCTTGTAGGATAATCAGGACCCAAGAACATTGTTTAGCGCTTCACTTCAATTCACATGAAAACGCCCTGAGGCCAAATGAAGTAAGGAGTCTTCCACTATATTGGCTTGGTGTTAGAGTATCGACTGAGCGTACAAACAACCCAGGAAAACGAGATTTCCATTTGTGGGTTATTTAATTTGTGGCCATTAAAGTCAACGAGGGTTAAATACACCTTATTCCAAAATGGCCGCCATTTCAGTGTTCTTTTGTTTCCATGCAAATTGGCCCTAATGGCCTCGCTTACAAACATAAAATTCAAAAGAGTATTTAACCTTGAACGAGGCCATAAGGGCCAATTTGCATGCAAACAAAAGAATATTAAAATGGAAGCCATTTTGGAATAATGTGTATAAACACTAATCACTCAAATTGAAAGCCCTAAAGAAAACAGCTGCGTGGATTCAAAAGAACGTCCTGACAGAAACCCCACCGAAAAAGGGTTTACAATTTGACTTAGGAGTCCGTACAAAGAAAAGGAAAAGAGCGATAGAAGATGTTCAATCCTGCATAGCTCTTAATGTTAATACTTCAATTGCGCAGAACCGGTTAAGGTGATTCCCTAGTATTAAAAAAAGAACTGAACATAACATGCATGGATTTGTGGAGTGGAAGTTACCGTGCTCATTTTAACTGTAACATGCTGACGAATATGAATATTTAGGCAAATGAACTGTGCGCATGACAAAAGTCAACAAGTAAGCGCACTTCTTTTCAATAAAACTAGCGATAGTGCACAGAATTTTACTTTGTTCAACCTACGGTTAACGAAAAATGCCGTTGGAAAGACCGGTAAGGGGCACTTTGCTCGTTTTTGAGGTAGAGCTTCGAAATTGAAGCTGGATTCCTTCACCTGGATTCCTTCCATCTTTAAGCGAGGACTGGGGCGAACTTCAAAATGGCAAGAACGTGGAAGGTGGATGAAAACCTTGGAAAAACTTTAATGGATTTCTTTTCTCTTTGATCAAATTCATTTTATTGCTACTGTAAGCTCTCTTTCACAGCGGGTGTCTTGTTATGCCAAGTGAGAGATGTCCAGTGCAAAACCAGCGAGTCACCTTAACCGTAACATTGGATCTAGGGTCTGAGTAATTTTGTTTATTAATGTCTTCACAGGTGCATGTTTCTAAGCAATCCAACATTCCAGATCATTGCAGAGCTTATGCACTAAGCGACCCTAGGGACAAGGATTATCAGATCATTTTCCCACACGATCATCTAGAAACCTGTGATCGCTGTTACCTACTTTCTTCAGTTCTTGCTGAAATACATGATGCAATTGAAAAGATGTCTGATAGCAACATCTCTAGTGACGTGGTAGAAGAGGTGAACTTCATTGAAGGGCAAGCTAAGCAAAACATCTGGGCTTGGAAAGCTCACCTACTTCGCTGTGTGAATCAGGATGAAGCCCGAATAGAGGTGATTGATGCTCTCGATGAAAATTCCGTACTCCTGGTTCAGGACTGGGCCATGAAGTTCTTGCCAAGAAAGGTTAGAGAAAGCCAAAGTGATTGGTTTGCAAAGCGGGGTATGTCTTGGCACATTACTGTAGCTACTCGATGAGCAGAAAACAACGAATTGGAGATGATGACATTTGTGCATGTTTGCCAGATCTGCAACCAAGACAGCTGTGCGGTGCTTTCCATTATGAAGGATGTTATTGGAAAGTTAAAGTCGCAGCTGCCTCATCTGAAAACTGTCTTTTACAGACAGGACAATACCGGCTGTTACCACTGCGGGGCTACGATAGTGGGGGGCAGCTTTACAAGCTGCGCTAGTGGAGTGACTGTGAAACGCTTGGACTTTTCAGACGCACAGAGCGGTAAAGGCTCGTGTCATAGGAAGGCGGCTTCAATTAAGTCACACATGAAAATCCACCTTAATCAAGGGTCTAACATCGAGACTGCCAAGGAAATGGTAGACGCTATCCAGTCATCGGGAGGTGTTCCTGGAGTTGACGCTTCATGCATCCCAGCGCAAGACCCAGCACCGTCCTTGAATGTAAAGATGGCAGGAGTGAGTTTGATTTCCAACATTGTATACAACAACGGAAGTCTGACCGTCTGGAGAGCGTATGGAATAGGGCCTGGTAAGTGCATACGCCTCAAGGACCTCGGTATTCCACAGTTGGTGCAGATTCCAGACCTCGTGAAATGTGATGAGGGTACAGCCACAACAATGCCGAATGCACACTTTATTAAAGTTAAATCCAGGCGTCAACCTTGCTCAGATAATTCCCAGCAATGCTCAGATACCAAAGAGGAGACTGTGACTGATACGTCACCCGCTGTTCATATATTTTCCTGTTCCAAGAAAGGATGCATGAAAGTTTATCAAAGATTTTCTTCATTACAGCACCATCTGGACCTCGGAAAACACGAATGTGCTTTGGAGCATGAAACACTCCTTGACAGAGCAGTGCTTGGTTATGCAGAGAGGCTACAAGGTCAGTCTGGTAGTGTACCACAGATTGAACAAGTGAGAAAGCAGCTTAACCTCTCGAATCAGCCTTTTTTACCAATGGGTTGGGCCCTTAAGTCTAGTCGCGTAAAGCGCACACGATTCACAGAGAAGCAGAGAGACTACTTATCCAGTAAATTTCGTATTGGCGAGTCAACCGGCCAGAAAGCAGATGCAACCTCGGTATCCAAGTCAATGATGACTGCTAGCGACAGTAATGGAAACCGCCTTTTTAGCAGTTCTGAATTTCTGACCAGTCAGCAAGTTTCAAGTTTCTTTTCAAGACTGTCCTCAAAGCGCAAACTTGAAGATGACGAAATGACGGAAAGCGACTTTGAAGAAAACCAGAACGTTGAAAATGAGAAAGCCTTTGACGAGTTGAGAAGTGAAGTTCTTCAAGCGGTTACCCTTACTCATCCAATATGCTGTGACAGGTATAACATCTGCGAACTAATTGCAGATTCAAAGCTATCAATCTTTGCAATTCAAATGCTTAAGGATATCTGTGAGCACTTTGATATACCAATAACGGACATCAAAGTAAAGAGAAAAGCCCCTTACATTGACAAGCTGATCGCCTTTGGAAAAAACTGCACTTGTCAGAAATAATTAAGATCTGTTTGGTTAAAAAGGCATTGTAACAGCATTTGCGGGGAAACCTGGAAGGCTTGCATATGAAGAAAGAAGCGCGAACTTGACTTGGTATAGTGGCCATACATTCAGCGAGCAATGACCCAGTTGTGAGCAGTGAAAACCCGACTCATTCAAAGTGTTTTTGTTGTGGACAGTTTATTTTTGTCTTTAATGGTACTGTGATATCGAAGACTTTGCAATCTAGAACACTGAACTTACAATAGCAAGATCTTTGACGATTGACAAACAGTCTTATTTTAAGAAATATTACAAGTTTTGGCTTTGTTTTCGCGCATCTGTTTCCCTACCAGTCAGTGTAAAACGCAGACTGCAGACTGCGGACCAGGGGTAAAATGCAGACTGCAGACTAAGAGTAAAACGCAGGCTGGGGTAAAATGCAGACCGAGCGTAAACTGTAGTCGTGGAAGGGTTTAAGGGAAAAAAAATCCCGCAAATACATGTAAACGAACACTTACTTGACAACATCTGCTTTCACAAATCCATTCCTTTCTTCTCTGGAATGTCGTCGACAACCCGAAAACATAATCGCAATCTTGAACCTTTTTTCCGTCCAAGAGACTTCACGCTTCAACTTTAGATGCGAAGTTTTTGATATATGTGACCAGGGACCGTGAACTGGTACAACACCACGATGTTTACGCTTAAATGAAAGCTGCTGACCCAAAATACTGTGCAGGAAGAAATATGGCGATAAAAAAGGGAGTAAATCATTCCAACAACAAAGAAAGATGTTCTGCAGGAAATTTGGATGACCTGCTATGAAAGTATTGCAAATCAAGGTACGCAGACTTAAGCTGTTCGGATGTTCATTGAAACCTCTGGCGAATGGGCAATGCACTTCGACTAGGAAGCGAACTGTGTAACTGATACCGGCTAGCTATTTCACCGATTTGGAGAAGAAGGAGTACAAATGTTTAAAAGTCTACAGTCTTTATTCTGCATTTTGCACCCAGCCTGCGTTTTACTCTCAGTCTGCAGTCTGCATTTTACACTCAGTCTACATTTTACCCTTGGTCTGCAGTCTGCAGTCTGCAGTCCGCAGTCGACGTTTTACACTGACCGGCTTCCCTACCCCCTCCAGGTGCGAATGATTTTGATCTGTCACGCAACACTAAAAGGGGTAAAGCATGAAGAGGACACCTGCCTAGCAGTTATTAAGAGGGGTCTATCAAAATTTCAGCTGTTTTAAGGCCTAGGATTTTTCAAGTGCAAAGAGTATTAAGGTAGGATGAAGAAAGATATGCTGAGTTCAGTCAGAGGTTTTGAAATAATTCTCTTGTTTTCCCGAGTTCGTGGGTTGCCAGCCGATCCGGCACAGAGTGATCAGTTGAGAATAACACCAAATGAGGTATAAAAAGTGGCTTAAAGTTACCCAGAAAAGAAGAACACTCTGGGGTAATAAATATTCTAATACAACGCTTTGTACAAGTGCAATTGCGAGTAAAGATTCTTTTGAAGGGCGTCAAGCTTTTGTGACTTGTCGAGCAACAACAAACCAACGGTCATGAAAAAGTCTCATATTTCAGGTGAAATTTATTCAACTTCAGAAGGTTCGTTTGAAGTACAAATTAAATTACCCAAGCCAGTTCTTACATATGTTTTAGTACAATGTTTAAATAGCTTATAGCTTGAGTTTCAGGTAAAACCAAGGTGTAGCACATGCCTAAAATTTAAAACGCAACTTTCAGCCTAAATTTAAAACACGGTCAGTTGAAAAAGAACCCAAACTAAATTAAAATTGTTTATCTTCCAGATTATCGCTAAGATAAGAAATCACCGCCAAACTAGCAGTAAAACCCTTAACAAATTGATTTATCGGTGAATATTTTACCCCACTTGCTTCCTTTTGGCGTGTGAGCGAAGTTTTGAGAACGCCTCATTTTGCCTCAAAATTTGGTTGTTTTCAAGTCACCGACCTCGAAAACTGATTTTGTCGATTTTCTCCTCATCGAAGCGGTCTTTTCAAAAACAAACTACACCACATTTAGTTACTTGCTAATACCTTACTATGAACAAGATATGAGCGAATTTTAATTTTTGACCATGGCCGCCGTTTGCTCGATATTTACAGACATCTGCTCTTAAAACGTACATGGAAAATACAACCAATGTTCAAAAGGGTCAGTGGTGGTGTCATGTTTTCCAACACGAGCACATTGCATTAGTTTGGCTTAGGGACATTGACCCCCACTCAGCAAAATACAGGAGGCAAAGCCTGGAAGGCCAAGCCAAAGCAAGTGTAGGGGAATATTTCATCCCAAAAAAGTGTGGTGAGGCTGATTACTGCTACTGTGGTCTTCGCAAAAAGCATGTAACAGACAGTAAATGTTCTATTTGTGGCAGTGACTTGATGAAGTGGATAAATGAGAGTGTTTCTGCAGGGAAAGTTATACCTGCATTAAAGTGCTATTTGAATACTTGTTAAATTTTTAAATAATTTAAGCCTTTCTTAATAAGGGAAAAATTATGTTATGGTTATTGTTTAATAACCATAAATAATCCCTTAAATATTCATGGTTGACAACGGTACACTTTACACAAATTTAATATATGTTATAATATATAGATTTAGCCAAGCCTAAAAGCGGAGCTTCTGGCTTGTTTATTCTTACTGGCTGTAGGAAATAAAAGGCTTTGGAACTGTCTGCCTTTTGGTTTTCCCGGATATTGCTTAATTATGTCATTTTCTTCGCTGCCTAACTAGTGAATTCCATGGTTAATTTCACCTGAAAAACCGACTGATCGTTGATATCGATATCGATACCGGTGATAGCGGTTTTTCCAGCGAAATCCACTGTCAAATTCACCAGTTAGGCAATTAATTTTTCTTGAATCGCAAGAGTTTTAAAAGAAAACAAGCAAATCCTCAGCAAGCAAACGGAAAAGGAAAGAAGCCATTTCGAAAGTAAAAGCAAAGACAGGCCTACACGGACTCCCAAAGTGGTTTTGGTGGTTGTGCCGCATTATCAGAGCCTTCAAATTATACTTTTGCTCTTACAAGCATGTCGTTTAGAGATTTACCTCTTTTGTAAGATAACGACCAGAGTGGTTTTCTTAGAGGCAGATTTATTGGGGAAAATATTAGACTAATCGATGCCACTATTAACTACACAACCTTTAAAAACATGCCTGGACTATTGCTATTCCTTGATTTCGAAAAGGCTTTTTGACACAGTTGAGTGGTCGTTTATACAAAAAACTTTTCGACAATTTAATTTTGGCCCGACCATCATCAACTGAATTAAAGTCTTTTATAATAGCACAGAAAATTGTATTTTCAAAAATGGCTGGTCTAGCGATTCTTTCTAACTCGAAAGAGGGGTCAGACAAGGCTGCCCTCTCTCGCCTTATTTGTTTATTCTTTGTGTGGAGGTTCTAGCGGAAGCAGTAAGAAAAAATAACGAGATCAAAGGAATAACAGTGAACGGTCGTGAAATAAAAATTAGGCAGTTTGCTGACGACACCACTCTCATTTTAGATGGATCACAAAAGTCTTTCACTACCTCTCTAGAGATATTACAACTTTTCAGCGAAATATCTGGCCTCAGTTTAAACCGTAAAAAAACAGAAGCCTTTTGGATTGGTGGTAAAGCAAATAGTGAGGAGAAACTTTGCCCTGAAATCGAGTTGAAATGGATGAGGGACAAGGTAAAGACTTTGGGTGTATGGTTATCAACTGACCCAGTAATAACGATGAAAGCAAACTGTAATAAACAACTAACAAAACTTAAGGCAACTTTGGGCTGTTGGGAATTGCGTCGACTTCGTTTACTTGGTAAAATAAGTGTATTAACAAGTTTAATAATCTTGCATCTTGTTTATATTCTCTCACCTTTGCCAACAGATGAAAGAGTAGTCAATAAAGCTAATAATCTCTGTTACAATTTTCTGTGGGACGGCAAAGGTGACAAAATTAAGCGTGATACTATGATTCGTGATTATGAACAAGGTGGACTAAAGATGGTTAATATAAAAATTTTTAGCAAGGCTTTGAAGTCAACTTGGATTAAGAAATACCTCGACCAAAATAACCATGCAAAATGGAAACTTTTTTTGACCTGCAACTGCAAGATCTCGGTGGTGCTACCTTTTTTAGGGGTAATCTAAATCAAAAAGATTTGTTAAAAGTTGGAAAAGTATCCGACGTTTTCCTGCAAGTACAAATTTGGTCAGAAGTTACTTTTGAAGATTGCATGTCCTCTGTCACCCAGCTACAGTCACAGCCTCTTTGGTTCAATTCTCTTGTACGAATCGAAAATAGACCAATATACTACGCACTATGGGCTACTAAGGGAATTCAGGTTGTCAGCGATTTAATGGTTAATGAGTCCACTTTTTTATCTTTCTCAGAATTTAAAGACCGTTATAGATTAAAACCAAGTTTTCTGTCTTTTCTTGGAGTCATCTCGGGTATAAAGCAGTTGTGGGAAACAACCATTATAACATAACTAAAGCAAGGCACACGCTCTGATTGGTCAATTCAGCATCTACTATTTGCCCATGGGTGTATGCTGCTGACGTGTGTGCAAATGTTTACAAAGCAAATATTTTGACAGACATTGTTTCCAATATAATGGCTGACATCCCTCCTGCCAAAAATGCTAAACTGTCCTCTCAGTTGTCTGAAGAAGAAACAGGATATTCATCCTTCAACCTATTTGAGAGCATTTTTGCAGAGCCACCTGCAAAGAGATTCGCAAGTTTAAGCGAAAGCAATCTTGAAGACCTTGTAAGTAAATGACACTCAAAAAGGACGAAAGAAGTCACAAACTGGTCTGTGTCCACATTTAAAGGTAAACAACAGGGCCCGGTTCCTGGAAAGCCGATTAATCTATCCTCCGATTAGCGTCAAATCCACGCTTAAATTTCTTATTCCTCGGATAACTAATCGTGGGTTAAAAAGGAGTTCCCGAAAGCAAAGTTATCCTGCGATTAACTAATCCCAGATTAGTGCTAAATGAAAAACCAGTTTAACGAGTTTTTCGACTGCCTGCCTCTGAAAAATATGGCACGAAAAATTGGCATGGATTGCGGGGCGGGTGAAGAAAACAAAATAGCGGAAAGTGAGGTGAAAGAACTTGAAGTAAAGGAAAGAAAAAGAAAACCAAATTTCTCACCGCTTGCGATTTCCGTAATTACAGAAAGTGTAAAAAAAAATTTTGATGTGATCTAGTCAAAGCTGGCGAATAATATAACCAACAAAAGAAAAAGTCAAGTCTGGGAGGAGATTACCAAGGAGGTAAATGCTGTTGGCCGAGCGAATCACTCCGTCCGTCGGTCACAATTCTTGAAACGGTGGATTTAGGAAGGCCAACAGTGTCACCGATTATTTGTAGGAAACTGCCGCTGGCAAAACAATGCAACGCTACAAGAACTATTAGGGTTGGCGACAGCGCATGATTTCTTCGCGTCTGCCTTTGTAGGTCGTCTTTCAGGATTTCTACGAGAAATTTTTTTGACTCCCGTCCAAACCTGTATCTACTGCAGAGTTCTTCGTCAGTTAGTTCGTCGAGGTCAATTTCTCGCTGTTGGAACTTTCTTTCGCGTATTTGCGGGTAAATTAGAGGGAACAGTAAGTCCGCCATTTTGTTTGTTTTGACAAAATTCTCCCCCAATTAGCGAGTTAATCGTCCTCGCTAGGTGGGTTAAACTTAACCTTTAGTTTATTCCTAGATTAAGATTAATTGTGCTTTCAGGAACAGAATCTAATCGTGAAATAAAATTTATTAGGCGATTAGCGATATTTAATCTTCGATTAGCACTAATGGGCTTTCCAGGAACCAGGGCCAGGTTATTAAAGCTTAGTTGGAACTCATTAATAGGCTTTACGATAAAGATAAAACGACTTTTTAAAGAAATTTTTTCTGTTAAGATATGTGTAAACCCAATTAAATGCTAATGCGCTGACAATGTCGACAAAATTACATTCTGAATTTGTTGTTTTCCCATCATGATTTTAAAAAGCGCTTACTTTGATAACAGATGAAAAAAAATTGAAAAGTTAAGTTCAATTACAAACCAAATTTTGATAGTATGTTTCCTTTTGTTTTATATTTAGCATGGTGTGCAGAAAAACAAATTCAAACCCCGCTTGAAGCGATGAAAATAGGTCAGCTGGATCAAAACCTACGCAGATTTTATGCAGAAGCGAGAACGAAAAAGGGCGAACATTACAGTAACTCTACCTTGCTGGGATTTTGTCATTCGATAGAAACATTCCTCAATACCCCACCATTTAGCGGAGGCCTACAAATTTCAAATGACCCAACATTTGCAAAATCAAACCTCATGCTAGATGTGCAAATAAAAAATCTAAAACAAAGCGGCAAAGAAAATGTCTCGCACAAACCTGCTATCGAGGAAGAAGACCTCCAGAAGCTGAAATCAAGTGCAGTGTTGTCCTTGTCGTCACCGCTTTCCTTGCTGAGAAACGTTTGGTTTCATGTCGTCCCTTAATTTAACAAAAGAATTTCAGGGTAACTCAGATAAATAAATTATCTTTGAGGGTTTTAGCATCTTACCACATTGGTCTTATTTCATGAATTTCATTCATGCCCACTTTAATGCTTGTAAATTCCCAATACGAAAAAGCTTTAAATGGGCTAAATGCATCCTTGCAAGTAATAAATGCAGTCAGTTTTTACAAGCAAGTCAATGTAGCGCAACAGTCCAAAAATTCACATGTATATATTTACAAATACACATTTCATTTCAGAGGAACAGTCCACTGCTAACAGGACTACATCGGAGTTGTCAGCCTCACCAACCCTGAAGCAGCTAATTCAGTTTATATTTGGTGATCCTGTGATCCCCAGAAATGCCAAGATTGGTTGTCGATCTTTCAGTTTCCCACATGCAGAGTCATGTTTTGGAATTGTTCACTTGCCTCTTCTGCATGAAGATTATGCTTCATTTAGGGCATCAATGAATACATGCATTAATTGTCAGTTTGTTGGTTATGGCAGAGGCTAAAACACATTCAACAATGTGTTCTGATATTTAAGTTCATGTTTCACTTGAGTGCAATGGTGTCTCCTTAATATATAGGAAATTTGTTACCATAATAAATGAATTTATGCTGCTTGATTAATGTTAGTTCCAGCTCCCAGCCGAGGGATTTCCGGTTATCCGGGACATTATATCTACCCGAACGTACTTAGCAAGACAAGGCCCTGTGAGATGCCTCTTTTGCCGCTAGCGCACATCGGGAGTACAAGCTCTTAACCAGCTACACTAAAGTCGCGTGATTCGACCCTTGAAAAAGTTAAGTATAACCTTCTCCTTTGGTCTGTTTTAGTATGGAAGGGAAAGATTGTCGTGACCTGGTTGAGCGTTCTCTCCCAAGATCCTTGATACTGGGCCACCCATTTGTATGAAGAATGAAAGTTTTTCTAAAAAATAACTCTGGGAACAGCTCGTTCAACGAGCACTTTAACTTACAGAACTCATGCCTAGTCAATCTGAGAGGGAACGGTGGCCGCACAGTTAAGAGACTAATGCGCTATGATCTCAGGGCTACAAGAGCCACAAAACCAGACATTTTAGTCCTGGAAATAGGGTCTAACGATCGGCCGACCCTGAGATATTGGGCGAAGCAATCATTGCATTCGTAGATGTGTTGCGCCATGAAATCCAGCACAAATTCACGGTTACATGTCAAGTGATTCCACGCCGGAATCCCCCCTTTCCAAATTACAATCGGAGAGTCAAAAAGCTAAACAAGTGCCTGCAGGACACGTTGACAGACTCTGGCTTTGTAAAATTTTGGCGCCATCGAGGGCTCAACAACCCCACGAGGGACATTTATGTTTGTGATGGAATTCACTTTAACAAGCGGGGACACAAAGCTCTCTACCGCAGCTATCGGGGCGCACTGCTTTTTGGACTGAAACAGATCCAACACAACCAGTCGTCATAATAAGAAAAATTCATAATAATAACAAAAAAAAAAAATCTGCGCTAAATGTGCTTTCGGACCGGTAATTCTTTTGATAAATGCCGCAGGCGTAGTCATTAGTTGGGGTATTTTATCTTGTCCACCCATTTTTGGGTGTGTTTATGCTATCAGCTTTGTGGTCATTGAGGAATGTCAGATGTATTTTATCACGCGTTCTACGCGTTCTGTGGTTATTCCCAGAACACTGTTCTGACACTTTGCTTATTGTCACGGCACCTTTGCATGATCAATGCGGCCAAAGGCTGCCTTTGTGCCAATCATGTTTTGCCGTTGTGTTTTATGAAAGAAAACACCTATCTTGTTCCATACTTTGTGTACCTCATGACGTTTGTTAGGCATTTGTGCCGGCCCCACCTAATGCCGCCTGCGGTAATCCTATATTTATTTACGCCTTAGGTTGGATGATTTATTTATTTATTTATTTTTTTCTGCGAATTATTATGCGCATAGAGCGAGATGTGTTATTAATCCAGACCTACCCCCTCCCAGAATGCCGCCAAAAGGACAGAGACCAGCAGTCAACAAGGCATATCTTACACGGGTTCCTAAACGTAGGCGCGGTGCTGCCGAGACGGCTGAGATCACACAACATCCAGCAACGCTTCGCCAGGTGCCCGCTAATACCGGCCAAGAGATCACCTCCACCTCGTCAGCGGGAGGTACTGCCAACCAGCACCAAGCAAGCGTTCCTGAAGGCGCTCTACAGGGTATTGCCGATGCAATAGCAGAAGCGGTGAAGAAGAGCCTTCATGACACTGGGCTGGTTTTACCTCAACCAGTAAACCAACCCCACATACAGTTTGTTCCAGACCAGCCTCCAGAGCCCGCACCTCAACCCAGCGTCCAAGCCACGGTTCGCACCAACATCCAGACATTAACCCGCGGGATACTAGAAGTGTCTGAACCCACCGTCGATAGCAGTAAGAACTCTTTTATCTCTAGTGCTGTACCTCTGGCATCTAGGCTACCAGAGCGTATTAGAAATAAGATCTGGGCAAACGAGTTTATAGATTTTTCTCATTTGCTAATAACATATAAAGACGACCATAACTATACTTTTCAGCTACAGAGTAATGAGAATGGGCAACAGGTTCTTTCGATGGTGCCTAACCACAAACGGCCCACCATCCAGACTATAGAGCAGTGGACAACCGCTTTCCAAATTTTTGTTTCCATCTTTACTCAAAGATTCCCCCAAAGATTCTCCAGCACTCATGAAATATGGGTCTGTAGTGCGCGATTTAGCCGCCCAGTCCGCCAATTGGCGTTTCTATGACAACAATTTTCGTCAGTTGCGGCAAGAGCAGCAAATTTCTTGGGATAATATTCACAGCGAGTTGTCGCTTCGGGCACACTACCAACCACAAAAGCTAAATGGGTCAACCGGGGAGGCCAAGGCAGATATCGCAGCACTTGGGCTAGAGGAAATTTCCCCAAGGGTTTCTACTGGAAGTTCCATAACGGGACTCACTGCAACGGGTGCGCCTTTAAACACCACTGCTTCAAGTGCGGTAACAACCATCCAATCTTCCATTGCCAACAGCAGCAAAAACCCACAGCGGGGCGAAATCCCACAACGAAGCAACCACCCATGGCTACAAACAGCGCTTCCCACACGGGTTAACGTAGCCGTTCTTTCCCGCGGTTTATTAGGCTATAACTCCCGCATCGCTTATCGTTTAATCAAAGGCTTTTCCGAAGGGTTTAAGATTAATTATCAGGGTCCCAGAATTACGTCTACCACTCCAAATTTAGGCTCCACTAATGAGAATCCTGACATTGTTGACGAAAAATTGCGAAAAGAAAGAGAATTGGGTCGTATCGCGGGGCCCTTTGATTCCCCTCCGCTTGCAAATCTCCGTATTTCCCCTCTCAGCGTTATTCCCAAGAAAACGCCAGGCGAATTCAGAATGATTCAACATTTATCGTATCCAAAGGGAGCGTCGATAAACGACAGTATTCCACCCGAATTTTCATCAGTTAAATATGCGTCTGTTGATGATGCGATAAGCCTTATTCAAAGACAGGGCAAGGGTTGCGCTATGGCCAAAACCGATGTGAGAAGCGCTTTTCGTATCGTGCCAGTAAATCCTTCGGATTACCCTTTATTGGGTTTTAAATGGAAAGAAAAATGGTATTATGATAAAACCCTGCCTATGGGGTGTTCAAGTTCATGTCAAATATTCGAAGATCTTAGTACAGCGATGGAATGGGTCGTGAAGAACAAATTGCAAATTCCGTACATAATACACATTTTGGATGACTTCCTGATCATTGGCAAATCACTAGATACCTGCGGTGCAAAATTAAACAGATTCTTACAATTTTGTCACGAACTGGGCGTCCCTAAGGCAGAAGAAAAGACTGTGGGCCCGGCTCACGTTCTTACTTTTGCGGGCATAGAACTAGATTGCTTACAACATGAGGCCAGGCTTCCTCGAGAGAAGGTTGAGAAATGCCGCGAGGTTACATTACAATTTTTGTCACGTAAAAAAGTCACGCTCAGAGAACTTCAATCATTGATCAGCTTATTAAACTTTGCTTGCTCCATAATAAAACCAGGCAGAGTTTTTCTACGCAGGTTGATTAATCTTACAATAGGAGTTTTCAGACCTACGTATTTTATCCGCCTTACTTTAGACGTTACAAAAGATCTCAGGATTTGGCAACAATTTCTAACATCATTTAACTGTCAATCCATGTTTCTCGAGGAGGTTTGGACCTCATCTGGCGCACTTTCCTTTTACATGGATGCCGCACAATCATGCGGTTTTGGCACTATCTTCGGCACGCATTGGACATATGGCAAGTGGCCTGATAAATGGAAGCAACAGGATATTTCCGTACTTGAACTTTATCCCATTGTGTTGGGCATACACTTATGGGCAGCCCAATTAAAAAATAAACGGGTATTGTTTTACTCAGATAATGAAAGTGTCGTACACGTCATTAACAAGCAAACATCTAAACACAAAGGTTTGCTAGCTCTAGTACGGCAGCTGGTTCTCGTATGTCTGTCCCAGAACATATATTTTAGGGCTCGACATGTTCCGGGGAGGCACAACGTATTAGCTGATAGTCTCTCTCGCTTGCAGGTAGAGAGGTTCTTGTCTCTCACGAGAGGAATGGATTCGTTGCCCACAACAATCCCCCCTCATTTGCAACCAGGCAACTGGGAAATACACTAGCCAGACTCTTAGCAGGCAGTTTGAGCACATCGTCACTCAAAACCTACCAACAGGCTTGGAGGATTTTTCAGCGCTTCGAGATTAACGTCTTGAGCAGAGCCATTTCACAGTTTCCAATTTCGACAGATACACTAGCGTTGTTTGTCGCGTACTTAGCGGACAATAATTACAGTGCGGCGACGACTCTTACTTACGTCTCTGCACTGGGTTACGTACATCGCTTAGCTTCATTGCCCGACCCAACAAAGTCAGAGTTGATAAAATGCGCCCTCAAAGGGTATGCCAAAATTAACCCCACTCTAGACAGCAGATTACCTATAACGCTACCAATTTTAGAGCAAGTAATTTGTGTATGTGAGCAGACACTTTCTTCGTGCTTTCAAAGAAAACTAATTCGCGCGATGTTTGCTCTGGCGTTTTTCGCAGCTTTAAGAGTAGGAGAGATGACAATCACGGCAGGCAAGTCATCTACCAACTTACTACTGCTTAAGCAGGTATTCTTTCTGAAAGATAATGCGGATTTTATTGTGGGCATCAAACTGTCTATGCGAAACTATAAACACAGCGATACCTCTCGCCCTACTGACATTATCGTATACAAAGATAAGCCTGTTTGCGCCGTGACATTGCTTTTGGATTATTTGAGTTTACGAGGACGGAACGCGGGTCCGTTGTTCTGCTGGCCTAATAACACAGCAATTACTAGGCCGTATTTTGCTCAGTGTCTCAGTCAGGCCCTCAGTTTTTCGGGTCTAGATACCAAATTCTATAAGAGCCATAGTTTTCGAATTGGCGCCGCTTTGTGGGCAGCCACAAAAGGCCTGTCTTATGCTCAAATTCGTACGTTCGGCCGATGGAAATCGACCGCCTTTTTAAGATATATTAGAACACCAACTTTAGCCAACTCGTCGCCCCTCTAATTTGTGACATTTAACAGGCCACTCGCCATATCTCTCTGATGCTTGGGTACTCGCCAGCAGGACGAGTGATGATAATCTCAACATAACAATATTACTCAAATGCTTACGCAGGGGCTAAGCATGTACCTATGTAATTATTAAGTAACGCCAGTATATTCTCTTAGAATTCGCCGGGTAGATATAAGTTTTTAAAGGACGACAGCAGATGTTTAAGCAGGGGCTAAGCATCACTTTCGTTCTTCTACTAGCAACGCGTACAACGGCAGATGCTTACGCATGGGCTAAGCATTTTCCTCTCGTATATAAGTACAGTTTAGAGTAACGTTAGGCCGGCATAATTTCGCCGGCCGGATACAGCCACATGAAGGTAAACAACAGATGTTTACGCAGGGGCTAAGCATCTTTTTTTTAAATTAGCAATATGATATAGTTGATTAGTTACGGGCAGTGTTCACGTTTATTCGCGCTTTTGACAGCAAATCCCTGTATGTAAAGGCTCAGTATTGGCTTTGGGTGGGGCTGCCCGTCCTTGTTCTTCATCTCGGGCCGTGGCAGGTAATCCCTCACCTTTGCTGGGAACTGCTTACTTGTTTACGCCCTAGTTGCTCACTTTGTATATTAGATAAGAGAATAAACGGCCACGCCACAAGCGCGGCCAAATTAACACCAACTAGGTGTCACTTATTCTCGCTGTTCCCAGCAAACCGAGCTTCGCCAATACTGCGCACTAACGCTGAAATATCCAGCTTTTAGAATCAGAGAGCATAAAGGAAATTTATTACCATAATAAATGAATTTATGCTGCTTGATTAATGTTAGTTCCAGCTCCCAGCCGAGGGATTTCCGGTTATCCGGGACATTATATCTACCCGAACGTACTTAGCAAGACGAGGCCCTGTGAGATGCCTCTTTTGCCGCTAGCGCACATCGGGAGTACAAGCTCTTAACCAGCTACACTAAAGTCGCGTGATTCGACCCTCCTCCTCCCCATGCCTACCACAGGACTAGGTCATGCCTTTCCTGTTCTATTTTTGTGGGTAATCCCTCAGGCGGGTAATCCCTCACCTTTGCTGGGAACTGCTTACTTGTTTACGCCCTAGTTTCTCACTTTGTATATTCGATAAGAGAACAAACGGCCACACCAAATTATCACCAACTAGGTGTCACTTATTCTTGCTGTTCCCAGCAAACCGAGCTTCGCCAATACTGCGCACTAGCGCTGAAATATCCTGCTTTTAGAATCAGAGAGCATAAAGGTGTTTTAAACTTTTCAAAAGTCACATTTGTATGACATTCATATCATAGTCATGTTATTTTGTTTAGCTTTATGGATTGAATATTCACGTCAGGTTGCATTAGATGAAAAATTTTGTCTTTCTCAACTGAAGGTGCTATGTTAGGTGATCGATTATCAATATACTCATTGTTCAAATACAATAAAAAACGTTCTCTGGCTAAAAATTTTCAAAAAGAATATAAGCTTTCGGCTGTCAATCTACAGCCTTCCACGGATAAAACGTTGAATGTGAATTAGTGAAATATATATTTCACTAATTCACATTCAACGTTTTATCCGTGGAAGGCTGTAGATTGACAGCCGAAAGCTTATATTCTTTTTGAAAATTTTTAGCCAGAGAACGTTTTTTATTGTATTTTAATATGCCTAATCCTGGCTGCGCTTCAATTTTTAATCATACTCATTGTTATTTAAGTAGTTTTATTTGATGTATATCCGCTTCAGTAATGGACAGAATTTCTTGTTCACTTTTCACCTTGGGCCCAGTTGTTGAAATATGTTTTGTTAAACTACTGCTGCAAGACTATTCCCTTATTTAATTGTGTCCAACATTTTAAACTGAAGAAAATGTCCAACCATAACTTGAAATGATCAACAAAATGCCTTAAAAATATGTTAATTATATGTTAACACCTTGGTTCACTTTTGATGGTAAATTATTTGTCTAGCATCAAAATTTAATGACATCTAACCATTAACATCTTGATTGAAACTGAAAATGTTTAAAGTGAATGTACAAAAATGAAAGCAGGTGAACATT
>NW_027179741.1:420000-435000 GCF_036669935.1 Montipora foliosa
AACCATTTTCAGTTCCCAAGTCGGTTACAACTTTAACAGGGCAACCTCCTAGGTCCTTGACTGCCTCTACATAATACATTGCTGGGTACTCGTGTAGATTATTTGAACATGCCACTTCCAACCACATGATATGTCTACTAAAACCATCAATTGCAAATCCCCAGGGCTTGAGCTTGTCATATCCATCTACATGCCAGGCATAGTTGAGACCCGGTATATGGTATTGCCTCCTTTTTGAACAACGTGACTCTAATGAATCAAGCTCTCTAATGATTTCTTATACCACTATTCTTGGGACTCTGAATCCCTCTAATTCCAGTGTATGCCAGACCGTCCGATACCCTCCCATTGACCCAGGTCCATCAATAATATCTTTAATACGTTTTCTAACTTCCTTAAGTACTTCTTGCGATGGTTGTTTCTGTCTACAGACTCCATACTGTCTTAGCCGTCTCAGTAACGTACTGTAACTAATGTGATGGTTGTGATACTTGGCAAGAAAAAGAAGAATTTTATTGTACTCAAACCCACGGTTGAAATAATAAGTTATCATTGCTTCTTCATCAAAGTTGCAGTCTGATTCGGAATCTGAATCATCGCTATTATTATCTCTCAGGCCTGTTGAAAAATACAGAATTACCTTGAAAAGACTGTGTAGCTGTTACTACATGGCTTTGCGCTTGACTAACATTTTAAAAAGACAACACTTAGATTGAAACAATCTTAGGTCACAAATTTGCAGAACCTTACCCTTTAACGATACCAATGAAAACAACTCTTAGTTCAAGTTATTTGAAAGTTGAAACAATTAAGGTTTCAAGAGTTCGGGATTCCACTTTATTAATCCGCAGGTAGTACGTGTATTTAATCAAGAAAACAACTACATTCCAACACAAGATCTTGAATACTTTTCCACAGTATTCCCCAGCGTTGAAGGTTAAATATTAACAAACGCAAAAAGCCTCATGACTCGAATTAAGTAGCTGTAAAAAACTAATGAAGAGACTACAAAAATATTACAAAAAAGTGTAGCTTAAACCATCTTGAGTAAAAACGTTGAAAAAATACCCATTCTCCAATTACGGACACAGCTTGTGTTTTAAAGGTACAACTTGTCAAATAGTACTTCTAAAAACCATGACAGTTAAATATTTATTCATAAATTTATTTCATTATTTTAACTATGTTACCTTGACCACATCTGATACAAAAGTTTGCTCTTAGAGCAGCTTCAGCCCCACAATTTGAGCAAAACATTTGAGAACTCAACGCAGCCATGTTGAATTTAACCCCAAGAACCTTTGTGCGCACAATTAGTGTCCAGGACCCACGGATACAACACCTTTCCCTGGGTTTTGGTTTTGCCGTGAGTTTTTGATTTTGCCGTGAGGTTTTTGCTTTTGCCGTGAGTTTTTGGTTTGGGTGTGAGTTTTTTGTTTTGTCGTGAGCTTTATGGTTTCGCTGTGAGCATTTTGGTTTTGCCGTGTGGAATTTGATATTGCCGTGACAGTTTTAGTTTTGCTGTGAGGTATTTGTTATTGCCATGACAGTTGTGGGCCACCGTACATGAATGTCAAATTGAGTGGAAAATAAGTCCTTGAAAACATGTGATTTGTCCTTGAAAAGTCCTTGAAAAGAAAGCTTTCAGGTCTGTATGAACCATGTCTTCAAAAGACGAACTGATCTCAAGTAATTTATTTCCTGTGATGTGAAATTCAACAGAAAAAAACGGTTAATACTTAGGCCTGTGAACTAGAGATAAAGTGGGTTAATCGTTCTGAGAGAGATTTATGATACTCACCCATAGGCCATTTGATATATTTATGGCAAAGGTCCACAACTGCCATAACAACTCTTCGGAACACCCTGTTGTAGCTGCTCCTGGTAATATCAAAACGATCAGCTATGGCCCTTGCTGGTTCTTGGTTGGCCATGCCCCACAACAAAGTTAAAATTTGCTTCTCCGGTGGAATCACTCGTCTTCCAGAATGGTTACCCAATGGAATACGCCCTCTTTGGATGATTTATCTGGAGAGGATGTCAAATGTTTCTTTAGTCATTCAAAAATGCTGTTTGAACTCATCCACTAAATATCGGGGAATGGTCTTCTCAAAATAACCCATTATACAAGTTGAATTTCTGCACATGAAACAACTTGCCGCACTAAACACAACAATATCATTATCATCTTTTACAAGATCAGAAAAATCATCTTTACACTCCAACATAAGAAACAGTGATCCGAGATCCGCCATTTTAAAAAAGAGCACAAAACTCTTTTTTTGAAAACTCACAAATGACCAGCCCTTAATGTCAATGGCTTCATAGCTCAGTTGGTTAGAGCGTTGCACTGGTATTGCTTTGTCACGGGTTCCAACCCCGTTGAAGTCCTGAATTTTTCAGGCTTCTTTATGCAATTGCAAAACTCGCGTTCGTAACTGCAAGGATCATATCTTCCCTTGATTTCATATCCGCAGTTCATATATATATAATTTCATTGTTATTAAATGAGCGACATTTCAAGATCATGTTTAGTAAAGGAATTTTCCAATTAAAGTTTATGTATTTATATTCTAAATCAAAATATGATGTAAATTTAACGAGTGCATTGATTGGTTTGGAGTTAATGGAATGATTGGAATATAACTTTGCTATGATTAAGTTCGTAGATGTTCCATTAACTATTACAATGTAGATACATGTTCAATATGCAATTACCTTGTGATTCTGCTGGAGAACTGTGAAGCTGAACTGGTCACTCAATTAGTGTATTCTCTGGGATCAAGTGTTTTTTTTTTTTTTTTAATTTATTTATTTATAATATTTACAGGACGAACACTTACACTACTTACAATACTAATATTATACTTACATACATATATATTTCAGTGCTCATACTTACAGTATTTATACAAGCAAGCAGGACAAACACTTACACTACTTACAATACTAGCATTATAATTTTTTGTATTAATAATTTTTGTTTTTTTACTTACAAATCGCTTCCTCTACTTACACGACTGTACTTACATTATTTACATTAGAATACTTGCGCTATTTACAAAACAATATTTTCACCACTGTACTTACCAATATGATACTTAAGTTACTTGCAAAACAATTTTTACACTACTTACAATGCAGTGATTACACTACGACAGATTAGGTGACAGCACCCATTTTTGTTATTCTACTATCACTGAAGTACACAGCAGATCAAAACATTTGACTTGACAACTTAGTTAACAACGCAATCATAAACACAACTGCAGGTTCTCACCCACGCCTCGCATCACTCAATCTGGGATCTTTCAGTAAACTGGGTTACATTAAGACATACTTTGCATCAATGCTCAGGGAGTGAAATGTTTCAATTGATTTCTTTTTCACCTCTGAGGTGCTTCATTTTGTAGTATAATACAGTACTGGTTTTGTTTTCATTACAGCCTCATCTCATTTCATTGACATTGATAAACTTGAACTTTCATCAAAGTAAGGCAGTTCAGGAAAGTTTTTTGAACAGTTTGGAGGCAGAAATGGAGAGAAACCCAGCAGGGAATTATGGAGCCCTGTTTGTGGTAGCAAAAGGGTTATCAAGTAAGATTGAGTGTAAGGAAGAATAAAACAACAACAACCACAGCTATGAAGTCCTTGGTGGAACCCATCTCTCCTTGGCTACAAAAAGGCTTCATGAAAAGTACCCAGAGAACCCACACTTTGCAGGAAGAATGTCTAGAATTTATGTGGGACTTTCTGATAAACAAGTAGTTTATCCACAATCTGCGCCAAAATTGTTGACACATTTACCTTTTGAACCCCCTATTTCTTCACGGTGCTCTCTTTTTTCCCCCTCAATTATCCTTTCAGCCCCCCTCCCCCAAACAATGTTGTTCGGCAATTGTTGTGATCTCGAGGTCCAAACAAGCAACATTGCATGGGGGAGCGGGGTCTCTTTCGTGGTTTATTGTGTGAAAAAGAGCAGAGTCTTATTTGGTGCACTAAAACTGCCATAGAAAGACGATGTGTTAACTAATTATGTCGCCGATTGTGGCATGCATCAGCATTCATCCATGTTTCAGCTTGAAGTTACTTACAGAGAAGAGGTTTGTCAAAAAATGTATTTTAGAAACATACCAATGGTGTTTGTCATCTTCCCCTAAAAAGAAATTGAGCTCATTGAGGCATGCACATGTCAACTTCTGGGTTGTTCTTTTGCACGTAACTTGTCTGTTGTTTTTCAATAGTTTGATTATTAACATTGGCCATGGCAATCACGATGAATGGTGAACTGTGTACCACTTATATTTGTTTACTTTCTTGTACATAAATTACACCTCAAGTGTTGCTAAAATAAATGATGCTCTTTTTAACGGAATTGAGACGCAGTTCTGTGTTTTGGTTTTTTTGCTGTGGAGATTTGGATCATTTATCAACTGAGGCCAACAATTCGTACAGCGTAGGAATTCCTCCAGTCGTTTTCAGATGTGATCGATGGAGCTTTGAAAGCCCAACCATTTTGATTTGTGAATCAACGGGCATAAAAGTTTCAAATAAATATATTGATCATTCTATTTTAAGTACATACTCGAGGGGGAGGGATAAGACTTTATTTTTGTGCAATTTAGAAATCTGAAAGGGTACTGCAGCAGCAATTGAGAGGCAATAAAAGAGGTGAAAGAAGAAGCCAATAAATTGAAAGCAATTTCTCAAGTTCGAGAACCCATTGTAAAAATTTTTAAGTTAAATAGGTGGCAGCAGGCTGAGACCAAATTTGGTGCCAGTCTTCATCCTGAAAGGCTCTTATGATTTAAGGTATGTAGCCATCATTATGTAACATTCAATCCACCCTCGTAAGCTATAATGTGCAAATTACCCTAATCTTATCCCTACTCCTCTTGAAATTGTGCATATGCTCCTCCTGTCCCAAAAGATATTGCATGGCTAAGATGTAAAAATGGTAGATTTCCAAAGGAAAAAACCAAAAGCTCTGAATGTGACACCTCTTTGTCACTAATTTTTCTAGTCTCCATTGTATGATGCCAGAGACTAAGTACAAAATCATGTGCGCATTTTCCTGTTAGTTACACTTACAATACAGCATACTGTATAAATGCAGTTTCAGAGGTGAATTGCTGGTACTTTGCTTTGCAGCAACCAGTGATTCCTGTTTTTTCCCTTCTATTTGGAATAAAATGTTCTTGAAACATTTAAAACGAAAGATTGAGAGGGCAGACACAGACTATGCCAACACAGACAACTGCATTGTGGGGCCTGATGGTGTGACCAAGGGACATGTTGTCTTCATCAAACAGCATGAGGATGTGGACCAAAATTCTGCATTCCTTGAAAGTGGTGCTTCACTGTCAATTGCCCATGTTGGATACACAGATCTGGCCAGTACAGGTAGCCGAGGATACATACCTATAGGAATTAAATCTCCAACTGCATACTGATTGCTTAATTATACTAGTGAAGTCTCAGCACCAATGAATTGAAGTGTTAGGAGAGGTTTTTGTTTAGTATGAAATGTTAAATCTGCTGTCAGCAGCTCTTGAGTTCCTATGAATTTAGCCATGTATATAACTTAACATAACAGGAACAGGAGCAGGAGCAGGAACAGGGGCGGTGCAATTGTGAGAGCACTCGCCTCCCAGCCCCGACGTCATATGTGGGTCGAGTTTGTTGTTGGTTCTCTTCTTGCTCCGAGAAATTTTTCCCTGGGTACTCTGGTTTTCCCCGCTCCTCAAAAACTAACACTGCCAAATTCCAATTCGATCCGGAATGTGCGGACACATGCTGAACGAGCTCCTGAGCACCCTTAAGATGTTCCATCGGTAAACAAATTCCAAAAAACGAATTTCATTTCCATACAATGGTATGTAATTTGTAGCGGAGCTCGGCGCGCCAAGCACCATAGCTAAGAAAATATGGTAACCCATCGATGTGAGAAAATTTGGTTTTATAGCCATGACGTCATGAAGGTCCCTACATACGTACGCTGAATGTTTATTTTTAATTTGTTTAGGGCTGCTTTTTGCTCTGAATTGCAGTTTTTGGTATGTCTTAAGATTTTTAATTTCGAATCTACTAAGGTTGCAAGATGCCTGGATGGCCTATGTCAGAAGAACAGAAATGAAAGAAGAGAGAAAGAGAACGAGAACGACAAAACAGTACGCCAGTAATAGCTTAAAGTTGGTGGAAGAAGTTACTCCACAAATTCTTTTCTTGGACACTAAACCGTTTGTTATTTCTACGGATGAGTTATTTAAAGTGGATGCATATTTCAAAAACGTGGTTTAGTCGTTTTTTCCTTTGTTCAGGAATGAAACTCGAATTTTTATTAACTGGAATTAAATAACAATCATCTGTACTGTCACGTATCCAGTGCAGCGAACACAGGATGTTTTGCACTGGAGATCAGGAAGTGTCAACCACAGTATAGAATTCAACTGCACAAATTGACTCAACAGTGTTTAATTTGAACACCAACTCGTCTGAATTATTGTACACATGCGGTGAAAACTAAAAGGGGAAATTACAATGTACGAGATCAAAAGAGGGGCTAAGACTAATCACAAAAGAAGCAAAATTGAAAGCAAAACGAAAACTAAATACAATAAGCTGAAACTTATGTCTGATCCTGTATAAAGGGCTAGAGAAACTCCAACGTTATGTAACTCCGAAAAAGATAAAACTGCTCTGAAAACTCCACTGTTTCTCCGTAGATCTCCTAACTCCAACTCCACAAGAACTTAAGGGGCTTTCTCTGATAAGGGTACAATTCATGTGTACAGTTGTAAAACCGGTTAAAAAAACGGGAATGGCTAGTTACATAATTGATTAAACTGGGAACAATAATACATGAAGTTAGGGGCGTAAAACTCGATAAATGAAACAGAAGGGAAACGTATCTTATCTAAGTCAGAACAAACCAACCTTAATTACGTAACCAAGTTCTCTTCGATTTAATGTTCATTATTCATCACACTCCTCGCCCAAGGATTCTTCTCCTAGCTACTCATATTGTCATGGCGTTTACTGCTGGTCTGGATCAGCTGTGTCGGTCAGGACACAGGAGTAGAACCAGCTCCTTAATTGGTCTAAGGTAGGTTTTCCTTTTTCCAGCTCTGACAACGTTTACTTTGACTTTCCTCACTCTGCTGTCATTCCTCCTCTGGACTTCCAAGACTCGTCCCAGTGGCCAATCATTACAGTGTTTTGATTTGTTTCGCACGAGAATGATATCTCCTACGCACAGGTCTCGCCACATCTCCATCCACTTTTGTTGCAGCTGTAGGCTCTGCAAGTACTCTCTCCTCCACCTGGTCCAAAATTGTTATGCAAGGAACTGGACTCGTCTCCATCGACGGCGCGCGTAGATATCTGTCCGCATAAACTGACCTGGAGGGGGTCCGGGTCGGCGTGTCTTCATAGTGAGTAAAATCGCAGGCTGCAGGTCACCTGTGCAGGACGGCAGTGCCACTATTGGCCTGGTGTTCACAATGGCTACAACTTCGGCCATCAGAGTCACCAGCAATTCGTGTGTAAGCTGACTCTGACCTAACTCAGTGAACATAGCGTCCAATACACGGCATAATCGTATTTATCTGCGTCTCCTACACACCGCCAAAAAGTGATGCATAGGGAGGGTTAAACTCCCACTTGCAACCGCACTCTGTTACGAATTTCTCCACTTTCTTCTTATCCAACTCGGATGCTGCTGCGTGAAGCTTCGTCTTAGCTCCGACGAAATTTGTACCCTGGTCACATTTGAGGAGTTAGCATGGCCTTGTAGTGCGAAGAACCTCCTCAATGCACATATAAAGGCACTGGGGTCCATGCCTTCTAAGATTTCGATGCGGCTGGCTCTGATGCTCAGGCACGTGAACACCAGGCCCCAACGCTTGGCGTTTACTCCTCCTCTTCTAGTCTTATGCGTTTGCACTGCCCAGGGGCGAAAGACATCAAATCCTACGTTGGTAAAGGGGGGGCAGACTTCGGTCCTATCTAGCGGGAGGTGGGCCATACGCTGTTCCACGTGTGGTCCTCTCTGTTTCTTACAAAGGACGAAAGGTCTGATGACCTTTGTGACTACGTCTTGGCCTCCAATAAGCCAGAAACCCGCCAAACCTTGGTGGTGTACTTCATGATAATAGTGTTTAGCTATTAGCTGTGAGACAGTGACACTTTGGTATGATTGGGTGCTTCTCATTATACTCCATCCAAGCTCTCCTTAATCTGCCTTCGACGTGGAGGATCCCGTGGCTGTCTAGAAAGGGATCGAGACGGTACAGCTCAAGCCCTTGAGAGCCTTCTTGGCGCTACTTTGGATCTCTTTCGGTAGCTCGGGTTCTTTTCTGGTGTCACTTAACAACCCGCCGAATGCTTCTCTTTGCGTGCAGCCGATTATGATGCGCAGGGCTTGACCCCATTCCTCCACTGTCAGGGGTCTGAGTTTGCCTTGTGTATCACGCGCTTCGCTTTTGAGGTTTACTCTTTCTGCTTTAACGTCTCACCGGTGTTTGAATTCTGACACAATGACAATTAGGTTAGCGACTGCTCGCTGCAGAGATTTTAGTGAAGAAAATGTCTTGAACCTCCCTTCTCCAAGGTCTGCCTCTTCCTCTTCGTGCCTATTTACACTGGCGCTGAACACTGCTTTTCGCAGTTCAGGGTCACTTGCGCTGACCGCAAACGTTTCATTGGTTGGGAGGGTTCTCTCCAGTTTGTGTAGGAATTCCGGGCCTACCAGCCAGCTCATTGCCATTAGCTTGCTTGAGGGAACTCCGCGCGTTGCTAGGTCTGCCGGGTTCAAATCAGTCTCCACATATCTTCACTGTTTCAGGGTAGACATGCTCCTAATCAGCTCGACTCGGTTAGCTACGTACACATAGAACCGTCAACTCTCGTTGGTAACGTAGCCGAGTACCACTTTCGAATCAGTGTAGTATATCACTTCAGAAATCTTCAGATTGATTTCTTTTATAACTCTCTGGGCTGCTTGAACAGCTAAGACCGTTCCACACCGATTTATCATCGCGGCAGGGAGGGGGTCGTCCCAGACCAAGGGGGGTATTGTTCTCCTTTGTCCGTTCTCCCATATGGACAAGCTGCCGCAGTATTTTTCTCCCTTCGAGCATAACAGGTACTGCGAAGCCAAGCGGGTCATACACAGAGTTGACAATGGACAATACTCCTCTCCTTGTGAATGGCTTCTCCGGCAAGGATACCTTAAAGGTGAAGGCATCTGTCTCCAGGTCCCAGAATACCCTGAGTGAGCGTTGAGCTGGCAAGCTGTCATGGCATAAATCCAGGTTACGCATGTCTTTTGCTTGGTTTTTGGCCTGGAAAGCTTCCCTGACTTCCACCCTTAGAAACTACTTTGTGAAGTCGAAGGTTAGCTGTGGATAGGGTGGCTTAAGCACTCTTAACCAGGTCTGTCGCTCCTTGAATAGATGAAAGCGAGGTCAAACCATCATCAACGTAAAAGTTACGGCAAATGAACTTTTTGGCCTCCTCATCATACTCCTCCTCGCCATCAATGGCGGTTCTGTGTAGGCCGTAGGTAGCGACTGCGGGAGGTCCATTGCCAAATAGGTGTACATTCATCCAATATTCTATGATAGGCTTTGACGGATCATTACTCTCGAACCATAGGAAACTAAGGAAGTCTCTATGTGGTGGGTCAACATAGAATGAATGAAACATTCGCTCGATGTCGCTCATTACTGCTATATTCTCCTTGCGAAAGCACATGAGGACTCCAATGAGGTTGTTCATCAGGTCAGGGCCTGATAAAAGTACTTTGTTAAACTGGAATCAAATATGCAAGAATATGTAAGTACCAGGAACGGCCGGGAGGAGGCAGGACTTCTTTACTTGGGATAGCTGGGGCATGGCCTTTGTCGATTATTTTTCCCATAAATTCCAGACAGTCTGCTTTCATTTGGGGATTCCTGGCAAATGTCTTGAGAAGCCCTTGTAAGCGCTGCATTGCTTGATCTCAATTATTTGGCATAGTCTTGTGCTCGTTACGAAACGGTAGGGGCATCTCCCAGTTTCCCTTTGCGTTCTTGTGTATACCCCTATTCAGTATCTCTAGAAACTTATGGTCCTCGCTGTCATCTCGTGTCTTCCTAAATATGTCGTCAGTGGGGCTCCAAGAGGGGGTCTTTAACCTTAATCTGGTTGGGGGAAGGTACTAGGTCGTAAATTCTGCTTCCGGTCTCAGGTTCTTTCTCCGTAACAGTGAACAGGCCGGTGAGGCGAGTGAGGATGTGTGTGGGACCACCGGCGAAGTCAAGGCACATATGACCACTGATGGTCCAGCCAAGGGCCAGTCGCTTCGTCCAGGGAGCTCTTTTCGGGCCATTTCTGAACTCCCTGACTTTTAAAAGCTCAGATGTGTCTCGGCCAAGTACGAGGTGAATATTAGATGTCTCGTTTATAGGAGGTATTTTATGTGCTATGGCCTTTAGGTGTGGGAAACTCCTCGTCACGTCTGGGGTAGGGATTTCGCACTTGTCTTGTGGGATGGTATCGCACTCAGTCAGGGTCGGGGCGGTGAACTCTGCTCCACAAAGTGAACGTACTTCCAAGGGTCCATCCGCTTGAAGGTCGTCGGCTAGTTCACTAGTGACAAGGGAACTGTTGCTCTGCTCATCAACAATAGCATAGACGTGCTTAGCGAGGTGTAGGTTATGCTGGCTGTAGGTTACATCCATGAGCAGAGTTTTGCTGCAGGACACGCCTCCTGTAGGTCCACAGAGTACAGTACATTTTGGGTTGACTGCTTCATTCTCCGGTTTAGAAGGTGGCCGCTTCTCCTTATGCAATACGGCGCTGTGGCGCTTGTCTCCACAGATAGCGCACTGTACCGGGGCGTTATTCTGGATTGCAACGTGGTAAGGGCTGAAACAGCAAAAGCATAGGGGCTGATCTTTAATCCACTCCGTACGGTCTTCCAGGGATTTGGCTGTGAACGCTTTACACTCTTGCAGATCATGTACGTCTCTTCCGTGATATGTCAGGCTGGCAACTATCTGTTGATTTGCGACTGTAAGCGAATCTATCAGCTGACTTTCGGTGATATCTTTCAAAGGAGTCGAAGATATAAGTGGTTGCGGATTGAAAATGGTATTTTGTGGCACTACACGATCCTCACCTGTGGGTTGCTGCCGAGGTAGATCCAGGTTTTGGATGTGAAGTTCTTTCTTCGGTGGTGGGGCGAAATGGAAGCATTATTTGTTTTGGCCTGCTTCACGGTCCGTGATTTCGCTCGGCACGTGATACCTTTCCCGTGGTTAGGGGGTTGGAATGTACCCACTGGGAACTCCTCTCCTCTGCTTTAATTTTGGGAACTTCTAACTCTAGTAATTTGAAATATTTTTCAAGTTCTTCTTCTAGAAGAGCCTCTGTGAAAACTTTATGTTTAGCGTTCGCCATCGCGGCTTTTTTGTCTGCTCCCAGAATCGCGATCTCCCTTTCAAATTGTGCTATCTCCTGTTGTCGAATTTTCTGCGCTTCTGTTTTGCTGTTCTTTTTGCGCTATTAGCCGCGTGTACTGAGCTTCTTCTCTTGCCGCTTTAGCTTCGGCTAGCGGTAGCACTGCTAGTTTTGGAGGCTGGCGAATGGCGAGAGGAAGGACGAGAACACACAGATCTTGTCTCCAACAATTTGTCGGATTGTCTAGTAATTCTATTCTTTAGGCTGTCTAAAATAAAGAGTGCTCGCTTAAGGGTCTTGTTCTCTTTACTAAGTTAAGCCTCTTCTAAGTAATCGCCGCGTGAATCTTGCTCGTACAGGCCAATTAACTCCTGCAACAATCTTCCAAACTCCTCCAAGGCGAGCGTAAGGTCATGCAATACAGTATCAATATGGCTTGTCATTACTCAGCCCTTCTACTGATTGCATAACACTGAGGAGCCTTTTACACGATCTTAGAATTTGGCTCCGTTTAAGTTCTACCATGCTCTGTAGAGCCTTTTGTGTGGGTCTCCTCTCCCTCTTGCTCCTGGCTACGTTCAGCCATTCTTTTCCTCGGCTCGTCATTATCGATGGCTCCGGGTTTAAGGTATGATGCCGCTTACCTCCATTCGTTGATTTTATCCTCAGACTTTTCACTTTCGCGTACCCAGTGCAGAGAACACGGGATGTTGTGCACTGGAGATCGGGAAGTGTCAACCACAGTATAGAATTCAACAGCGTTTAATTTGAACACCAACTCGTCTGAATTATTGTACACATGCGATGAAAACTAAAAGGGGAATTTACAATGTACGAGATCAAAAGAGGGGCTATGACTAATCACAAAAAAAGCAAAATTGAAAGCAAAACGAAAACTAAATACAATAAGGTGAAACTTACGTCTGATCCTGTCTAAAGGGCTAGAGAAACTCCAACGTTATGTAACTCCGAAAAAGATAAAACTGCTCTGAAAACTCCAATGTTGCTCCGTAGATCTCCTTACTCCAACTCCACAAAAGCTTAAGGGGCGTTCTCTGATAAGGGTACAATTCACGTGTACAGTTGTAAAACCAGTTTAAAAAACGGGAATGGCTAGTTACACAATTGATTAAACTGGGAACAATAATACATGAAGATAGCGGCGTAAAACTCCATAAATGAAACAGAACAGAAACGTGTCTTATCTAAGTCAGAACAAACCAAGCTTAATTACATAACCAGGTTCTCTTCAATTTAATGTTCATTGTTCATCACACTCCTCGCCCAAGGATTCTTATCCTTGCTACTCATATGGTCATGGCGTTTACTGCTGGTTTGGATCAGCTGTGTCGGTCAGGAGTAGAACCAGCTCCTTAATTGGTCTAAGGTAGGTTTTCCTTTCTCCGGCTCTGACAATGTTTACTTTGACTTTCCTCACTCTGCCGTCAGTACTCCTCAGGGCTTCCGACACTCGTCCCAGTGGCCAATCGTTACAGTGTTGTTATTCATTTTGCACGAGAACGATATCTCCTACGCACAGTCAAGTTCTCTTTGATTTAATGTTCATTGTTCATCACATGTACTCTTTTTGGACAGAAATAATCGATCTGTTGATGGTTTGTTTGGCCTTAAAATGCGAGCGAACAAGAAGTTTTTTTACTCCACTTGCCTAACTGTTTTTCGATGTGCCTCGACAGTGACAAGGATTTTGCACTTACGTTCTAAACATGTAATCGCAATGAGTTCTCGTAAAAGTATAAGGAGAAATATCACCAGCTTGTGTTTTCAGAAGTTTGTTTAGAGCACATACAGGTAATTTGTTGGAGATCTTGTTTGAAGTTTGTCCTCTCTAGCCGATTCTGGTTCTAAGCCAAGCTGGCGTGTTTCAATGAAATACATCGAATTGTAAATGATCTCGTTTTCAGAGATAAAGTGGAATAAATAAAGTACATCAATAAAAGTCTTGTTTGACCTTGAACCGACAAAGACTATCTGTCACATCACGAGCTATAGTACGTCTGTGGTTTCTAATTTTAGCGTGATTCCTATTTGCTGGCGTTTGACAGTCGACTCTGAAATGGCTTCTTTCCTTTTCCGTTCGCTTGCTGAGGATTTGCTTGTTTTCTTTTAAAACTCTTGCGATTCAAGAAAATTTGTTGCCTAACTGGTGAATTCCACAGTAGATTTCGCTGGAAAAACCGATATCACACTCATCCCTTCGTGATTCATGCGATCAGTCGGTTTTTCAGGTGAAATTAACTGTGGAATTCACTAGTTAGGCAGCGAAGAAAATTTTACATAATTAAGCAATATCCGGGAAAACCAAAAAGCAGACAGTTCCAAAGCCTTTCATTTTCACTAATCCTACAGCCATTAAAAATAAACAAGCCGGAAGCTCCGCTTTTAGGCTTGGCTAAATCTATATATTATATTATAATGGTTGCTGTTATTAACACTGACAGTTGTTAGGAGCAGAGACAAGGTATCATCATAAAATTTCCATTATTTTTTAACCGGATGTGGTTTCAGAAATCAAAGGTGTGGTTGAATTGGTTGTGAGGATAAATTTTAAACATCTGGCCCCAGTTGTTCAAAGGTTGGATAGCGCTATCCACCGGATAAATCACTATCCAGTGGACAAAAAGTATCAAAACCAATTGAGTTATCGAGTGGACAGTGATTTAGCACTATGAATTTGAACAACTGGGGCCTGATGACTATCTTATATATTGTATTTATTTGCCCAGTTGGAATATACTGTGAAGTCCAAGAGGCTATTTCAGTGCAAGGAGCTGCCAAAACTCAGTGTGGCTTCATTGTCAACAAAATTCGACCCTTAGCTAGAGAAGGTACAGTACATGTATGTGATCTCAATAATTATTAATTATTAAGTTTTAGTAATAAGTATAATTAAATAGGTGATTATTTAAAATTCTCTGTGCTGATTGGTGATATCACTTAAGGTGATTATCGGGTAATAATCACCTGAGTGCTTTTTTTAATGTGACCGCAAGCTGTTTTACCGAGGTGACAAACAAAAAATTTAATACTGTTGTTTTGAAGGAATGCTGTTTGTTACCTATCCTCCTTGTGCCTCGTGGCATATAGGGCCTTCACAGAGGTCTTCCACTGTTCTCTGTCCGCTGCAATCATCCTCGTTTCCTCCCATGACCTCCACCCTGCCTCTTTGCATTCCTTTTCAACTGAAGAAATGCAAATTTGTCAAATAATCACCCATTTTATTCAAAGACATTCATCTCATCACAACATAGTATTATTGTCATTAAGTGTAATTTGTAAGATTGAAATAAATTCCAAGAATATGCCCACATGCATCCTATTTTTTGCTACTCAAATTCATGATTTAATGCACAGAAATTTTGAACTTGCGAGTTTAATATGTTTGTCAACGTAGCCTTGCTGATAACAACAACAACAACAACAAGATTTTATTATTTGACAATGAATCCTTATTCCCCTGGCTCCACAGGTAGCAGTGCTAATCGAGGCGGGCCAGGATAACCAGTAAAAGAAGAAGAAAATACACACAGTAAA
>NW_027179741.1:447500-450000 GCF_036669935.1 Montipora foliosa
TTGGTTATTTCAAATAACCAATTTCATAAAATTGGTCATTTGAAATAATGGCATTGGCCTCGTTCTTAGAGTCAAAGGGTTTTGAGCTGTTTAACATGTAAGATACACGCGCAAGAAATTATTTTAAAGATTTCCAACACTTCAACTAAATAATGGTTTCATCAAATAAATAACCAACGAATGCAAGATTGGTTTTGTCAAATAACCAAAGAACGCAAAATTGGTTTTATCAAATAACCAAATAACGCAACATTGGTTATATCAAATAACCACATAACGCAGGATTGGTTTTATCAAGGAGCAAGGATGGCACAGTCGGTTAGTGCGCGGCCTTGGTGCAAGAGGTCCTGAGTTCGATTCCCGGATCTCGCATCCTTGTTTCGACTCCTTTCCTTTCCGTGTAGCTAGTAGCTTTAAATACCCGTAAAACGGAGCACCGATGGAGAGGGGGGAGTAAAATGAGCGCACCGTCGACCTCAGGTTTGTCAGTGATTAAAAGTTACTGTTACGAGTTATCGACGTTAAATAAGGTCTACTTTACTTTACTTTACTCTATCAAATAACCAAATAACGCAACATTGGTTATATCAAATAACCAAACAACGCAACATTGGTTTTATTAAATAACCAATGGAAAAAATAATGGTTTTATTAAATAATCAACTGACGAAATATTGGTTTTATCAAATAACCAATTATAGTAAAATTGCTTATTTGTGAGAATGGACGGGCAGTAATGAAATTATCCTAAATAAAAGAACAAATCACGAAAAAAACGACCAAAAGTGAAATAAATAATAAATGGCGCCCCATATTAGCTGAGGTGAAATTACCCAAAGTCAAGTCTTAGATTCCTCTTCATGGAGGCAGCCACACTAAAAATAGTTTTTAATTACTGAATAAATACTTTTCCTTAAAATATTGATTGTCTTTGAGCACTTTGTTTTAGACGAAAACTTTCACTTACCCAGATGATTTACTGAATTTTCTCGTGAATAAGTCCATCTTCTATGACCTCAAAATCATCATCATCATCGTCCTTCAACATCCATATTTTCCCAATAAAGATGGGGTTGGACGGGCAATGACAGCGCTCCACATTTGTCAATCTTGTGCCATATATTCCTCTATTCCCAATATATTCAGATCCTCCATCACAAACCTGCTCCACTTTTTTTTAGGCCTTCCTACCGGCTGTTGGCCCTCAACTCTCAACTCCTCCACCTCATTCAACACACCCCCTCCGCCCTTTTCAGACGTCCAAACCATCTCAATAGTTTCTGCCTCAAGTTGACAGAAAGGTCGTCAGCCCCCCATACCTTGCCAACTCACTCCTGCCATGTATCTCAGCATCCTACGATCACAACTGTGTAGAACATCCGCTCCAAAAAATCACCCTCGACTTGTACATAGATCAAAAATTTAGAGCCAAGTTCCAGCTAAATAATTTATTCAGAATTAACATAGTAATTATTCTTGTCTTGGGTATTAATCAATGCAGTGGAACAAGTGCCAATAGTTTTCATTGGGCAACAACAGACTTAAAATGTAAGCAATTCCCAGGGATCCCCATTTGCAGTTATCCGGTCGTCTCGGACGACTAAAAACCCGTCCGGACAAGTATGATAACTCCAAAGGTTGTCTGTTGGATGAGTGAAGTCTTAATAAAGTCTTTTCATGAATGCCATCGAATGTAATCATATAGAATGTACTATTGTTCTGATCGCTTTTCATTCAATGGAAACTCTTAGAAAATAGGGAATAAATTATGCAACTTTCCTTAGCACTGAAATCTCAAGTTGGGGAGCCATGAAACTATTGCAGGCTCAATTTTCACTGCCTGGCATGGTTGTTAGCAAGTCGTTTAGAAAGACAAAAGGGCAACTCATGGTCTCAGCTGATAATGTGGCATTAGTTGCAAGGTGCCACCTCCAGCAAAAACGAAAGCAAGTGGAGCAGGAACAGGAAAAACAGAAAGCCTTGGTGGCATTTGAAAGAAAGACACTACACAGGAGCGTCGAAACTTTGGGTCTTTGAATCATAACTTTGTAAGCTACATGTACATTCAAGTATGTTTTGCCGTGGCAGATAAAGACCACTGTAAATCGGGTTCTCACGGTGCAAATAAAATATGATACTCCAGAGTCAAAATTTGTAATTTCTCACGAGATTGTAAAGTCAAACGGGAATGCTCAAGTTAAAAGTAACTTTATCGACCATTTTCTATACTTTGGCATTTTTTGCCTGGGCAACCCAAAATTTCTCCGGGCAAGTACATCTTACTGACGACTCTGATAAAAAATAAATATGGTTCCCTGAATTCCAGTTGAAATGGAAAAGAACTTGCCTAGCTCAAAATGTTAAAGGTACTGACAAACACAATTCTGAAATAGAGACCTGATATTTTCTGTTATGAAAGGCATAAAGCTCAACAGACAACTATGTATGTTCTCAAGTAAAACACAAACGTGTGACTGCTAAGTAACCTCGCATGGTATCT
>NW_027179741.1:457500-467500 GCF_036669935.1 Montipora foliosa
GTTTCATAGGAGTTTTTTGGAGTTTTTTCTTAACTTGGAGTTTTCTCATCCCATTCTCTTTTGTCACTGTTCTGTATACTGGCGTGGCAAGATGCTTGTTGAGAAGAGTAAGTTCTGTGCCTTTGATGTGACAGATGAGTGACAATGATTCAGACTTTTTCAGAACCTCTGATGAAAAAATCATTTGCTACATGTGGAAGGGGTTCCTGAGTAAAAAGCTCAAAACAGTTGAAGAAATCAAAATCAATTTGCTGACATTGACTAAATTTTCTCACAAAATTAATACTTAACAGTTATTCACTTTTGTGGTATATACTAAAACAATGATTATTAATTAATTAATGATGATGATGATTATTATTGTTGTTGTTCCAGTATATATCACATAAGTTGAATATTCAGCCTTGTTTATCAATAAAACTTGCTCCTTGGTAACCAAAGCAAAAGGGAAACCATTTTGCTAAGAGGTGAATAGTATTTGCTATTCAGGCCATACTGTGAGATTTTGAAGGTGTATGCACATAAAGAATGTTTTTAGTGCCGAAGGCACTCCAAACAAAGGGGGTCTGAGGACATGCTCCCTGAAAAAAATTTAAAATTTATGGTCTCGCAAATGCCATTTCCAACTATTTCTGAAGGACAGTTCAACAAATAAATTTGAATTAATTTAACCCTTTGACATCCAAACGGGCCTAAACCGGCCAGACTTAGTATTTTACTCTGTCTAACGCCAGAGTATTTTGCTCTGTCTAACGCCAGACGATTTTACTCGTCAATGGGGAACCCCCAGGAGTCAATGGGTTAAAATGCAGTAGTTGTTCATTTTACCCATCAGTAGAGTTTTCAGCAAGCTACAACACAAACAGGGGGTTTTCAAGCAAAGGGCAAGATGTTGCGAATTTTGTTATAACATTATCTTCATAACCTTGCTGTCAAAAATAACCGGGAACAGTGGACTGGTGATGAGACTGACACTGTGTGGGGGCCTTGGAGGGCTTTTGCTTATAACAGAAAATCTTTTTAAAAAAAATCCTACCAATTTCTCAAGTACACACATGCATATTTGCATAAAGGACACTATGCCCAGGGCTGCTATTTATCTCTGAACTAGGCAATCAGAATGTGCGGAAAGTGATATTCACTTGTGTGGTATATTCTAACGAAAGTTAACGTGCACATTGCCGCCAGGTTGACAATCCAACATCATTGTTTGATGCTACTGACTGGTTAGATTTGTCAAAGTCCTCAACACAAATCTAAAAACAGCTGAGCTCGTGATGAAGAATTATAGGAAATAAGGGATATTTCTTCATCTGTGAAAAGGCACTTAAAATCGTAAAGGGGAATGTGTTCTTACTGGATATCAGGTAAGGATGCGTTTTGTCAGAGCCTAGTTATGTATACCAAGGTTGTAAGATATCGATGTTATACCAATGGCTCTGAGGTATGGCTGTTACATTAAAGTCTCTGAAGTATGGATGCTATACTAATGTCTCTGAAGTATGGATGTTATACCAAAGGATCTAAGGTATGGATGTTATACCCAAGTCTCTGAAGTATGGATGTTATACCAAAAGCCGCCTGAGGTATGGATATTATACGAATTAAGGGCTACGATGGATGGACGGATGGATGGATTTAAACGACAAATAATGCACCTGAAATAAATATACGTTATATAATTATAGTTGCAAATTTGCATATATTTTAGCTATTAAAATTTGGTTATAAGCGAATTATGCATAAAAGGGATCCCATTTTGAAAAGGGTCGATTTCTTTCTGATTCCCTAACAATCCCCTGTTTATAAATTAAAGTATACATAACCAACCAAATTTTAAACTGATGTTGGTGGTGTGAATTTAAAGTCTCTTTACCGTGTACATTGCAAACATTCAGTTAAATCAAGCTTGAGAATATATGGCCCTGACAAAGGGCTTATGGTGATAACTTGACCTTCTGCTTGATGAACTCGACTTTTTTTTGTTGTTTCCCCACCGACGGAGGATGGAAGAGCCTAGCTAGGAACTAAGAGGCATAATAAATAATACCGGTAATATTCACTTTTGGTATTTTAAAATTGCTTAAGGAGTGTCTATTTTTATACTTAGTTACTCTGACTATATCGGAATCAAAAACATATTTATCTTAGGGCTTTCTATATACAAGGTAAAGTGTAACGTTCTGTTTAGTCAGTGCTTTCATTCTCCATGTCCATTTTCTCTTTAAATGACCTTCTCTCTGCAGACTGGCTTTGCTTCCATAAAAGGCAGTGTCTTCCAAGATTAGCTGCAGCCATAATCGGGTAACCTGCAACAAAACAGTTTTAATGTTGAGTGTGCTAAATAAAATGTTGTGGAGCAGGGCTGGCGCAGTGCTGGTGAGAGCACTGTGGCACGGGATCAATTTTCTGAATCGACGCCATATGAGGGTTGAGTTTATTGGTTCTGCTCTGAGAGGTTTTTCTCTGGGTAATCCGGGTTTTCCTTATCCAAAAAAACCATTGAACGTTCGATTTGATTTGTTGTGGTTTCAGTTGATTTGCAGTCTGCCCAATTAGTAGAGCACTGCTCGGCTAAATAACCTTGAGACTTTAATAAAGAGATTATTATTATTAGTAATAATAATAATAATAATAATATTATTATTATTATTATTACTATTATCTGACATGTACAGTTCTTTAAAATAAAAAAGAATGCGTACATACGTTTGTTATTCATGCTAACCGCCTAACTACAGGTGAATAAAACTGTCAAAGTTAGACATCTACTGAGATTTTCCACTGATGGTTACCCATGAATCTTCACCATGACATATACTTCAAGCAGCTTGCTTTAATGTATTCCTTTGGAATTCAGTCATTCCTGACTCTTCAGTGACTCTTTTATTACTTTAGTTACATCTTACCAGTGAGATTTTTTACAACAAGGATATAATCAGATGGTTGACTGTAGTGACGAATAAAGTGTTCAAACAGTCCCACTGGTCGCCCTTCTGGAAATGACCACAGGTTATGGCGTGATTCGTCTGGCTCCCAGTTACTGCGAGGACCGCTTGAAGGTTTTTCTTTAAGCCAATGGCCAAGTACCACAGGTGTGACGGTTTCTGTAAGCGCGTTTGGATCTATCACAAAACATATACATCACACGATCGTTGGACAGCTTTATTGTGATAGAAATATACCAATTCCTGTTGAATGAATTACCTTTATCCTTCTTATTCTCTTCATAATAAAAAGCACGTTCTATGTGGGGGCAAACCATTCTTATGTAGTGCTTGACTCTTTCTAGCTGTGCGAATGTGCACAGAACAATGACGCTGTATCCTGGTAGCTTTTTCTGCAGTTGATGGCGTTTAAAAAGACCCCAAGAGTCGACAGCTGTTGATCAAACCATTCCTGTGAAGGAACAAATAAAGCCAGCAGGAAAATGTAAGAGCAATGAAGCGACATCTGTAAAAAAGTGAGCAAAAAAAATAGGGGTACTAGCAAGATTATGCAATCTAATTTCAAATAAGACTAAACTTCAAGTTTATCTAACAGCAATTCTTCCTCATCTTACGTATTGCCAAATTGTATGTCATTTTTGTAAGCAATCTGAGAGGAGAAAATTTGAGAGACTTCAAGAATGCACTTTAAGAATAATCTACAACTGTAGAACAGATACTTACCATGACCTTCTACAACGTGCAAAGTTGCCCTCTCTCTACAATAGAAGGCTTCAAGAGATTGTGATTTTAATGTATAAAGTCAGAAATGGCTTGGTTCCCGACTACATAGGTGAACTTTTCAATTTTAATAATAAAGTGTACTCCTTAAGAAATGCAAATTTTGATGTACCTCGCTATTCAACAGTAAGATACGGAAAACACTCTATTAGATATCTGGGCCCATATCTTTGGTCCAGACTATCCCCAAGTGATCGACAGCAACCTTTGCTAGACAATTTTAGGCAGAACATTAGAAAGAAAGACATGACTTCTTATATTGAGGGCTCATGCAGCAACTGTGCTTTATGCGAACATTAAATATTAGATTTTCTTTGAAATAGTGGTATTAAGATATGTAAATAGTTTTACATGAATATTCTTTGTTTTAACAAAAGATTGTAAATTTTAAATTAGTTTTTAAATTTTAAATTAGCTCTTAACACTTTAACATTTTAAACTAGCTTTTAACACTCGTGGTGTTCCTATTTTAATTTATATTTTGCATTTGGAATGTTCTTTTAGTGTCCACAATTAGCTTATATTTAGCTAAATACTCTCACACTTAAATAAAGTTTATTTAAGCTGAACAATCTTTTTCCATCATAAGCTGCAGAGTTTTTTTGTGGCAAAGTTTTACACACAAAAAGATACCTGAGAAAACACAAATTTGTACCGTTCTTTTTTTTTTTCGTCACAAGGAAGTTAAACTGGAACAAAATGACCATTTTGTTACTAACCGTAACAAAAGATTGTAAATTTTAAATTAGTTTTTAAATTTTAAATTAGCTCTTAACACTTTAACATTTTAAACTAGCTTTTAACACTCGTGGTGTTCCTATTTTAATTTATATTTTGCATTTGGAATGTTCTTTTAGTGTCCACAATTAGCTTATATTTAGCTAAATACTCTCACACTTAAATAAAGTTTATTTAAGCTGAACAATCTTTTTCCATCATAAGCTGCAGAGTTTTTTTGTGGCAAAGCAATCAACAGCAACTTAAAAAAAAGCCAAAAATCAGCCTGTGCAACTTTAAAAGGTAATCACTCCTTTTCCGTAGTAGTTGCTGTTATGTTTTTTGCGGTTATTTTATAACACAGCCAACAATTTAATAATCCCAGATGCATAACAAAAACATTACGGCTACACGTACTGAACAGGTAAAAATGGCTATGTTATAAAAGCTTTGGTTAATGCTTTTAGCTGAGTCTTTATAGAATTGTGCGCTCTCAAGAACCTAGAAGTGCTTTCACAGAGCAACTCGTACGCTTCATTTCTTTTTTTCAGGAGTAACTAACTGGCTAACAGGTACTGTAAATGTTCCTGTGTGGAAAAAACCAGTGAAGACCCGCCTCATCAATGATTAGCCCTATATAGATAACTTGCAGTCTAAAAACTGGTGGTAAGATGTTCAAAGAAGTTGAAGTTGATTGAATGAAAGAACGTGATTTAAAATTCACCTTTAACGTTTTGGTCAGAAACTTCCCAGGCATAACATTATCTGGCGATATTTAAATGAGCTACTCCCTCTTTCATTAAAGAGAAAGACGGCTCTAGACAGCACTGACGCTCATGCCATTGATATTGAATATCATAAAAGCTGCTGGGCGAAGCATGTGACTGGGGTCCTGTGTAAAACTATCAAAGATGACGAGGAAAGGTCAAGAAATGAGACAGCGACTAAGCTGGAGTTTTTGAACCTTACCCAAGCTGCCCTCGATAGCGGAGAAATACTCAACATGGCACAGTTGGAACAGACTTTTGATTCCATTTCAAACGAGAACAATAGTCCAAAGACTCTAAGTCGACGTTCAGTTAAAGAGCTTATCCAGACAGAGATAAAGGGAGTTGAGTTCCATAAGCCTACTAGAGGTAATGAGCCCGAGAGGGTCAGGGTAAAGCAGTGTACAGATGCTACTATCCATATCGTAGAATCCCTAGCTGACAGTGATCAATCTATGAAAACTCTCTTCGATGCCACTTCAATATCGAGAAAGGCTATTAATCGAAGCGAGGGTCTTCTCTGGCTCTCTGGATACAATGACACATGATCACTGCCCTGAAGAGCTTACCTGCTTCTTTATGTAGATAATCCAATATCTGATAAAAAGTGCAATGAGGTACACAAAAGAACAATGCAATGTTTCTCGCAAAGAATGTGAAGGATAATGCTAATGGGAGACAAGTCCTTGTGCCATGGGGAACGGAATGTGAGGCAATGCACAGAGACATCAGGCATTTCCGAAGTACACAAGAAGAAGCCGACACAAAGATTATTTTACATGCTCTGGATGCCTCTGCTCAAGGTGCTAGCCAACTCTCTACATATTCGCCTGACACTGATGTACTTGTTTTGGCTCCCTGACAGTATCCAGATTTGTGCTCGAACTCTTGCTTCATTACTGGGACCGGCAGTAGTCGTAGAGTTATCAACTTGAAGTCAATCGCAGACGCCGTTGTGCCCACTAAGACAGCTGCGCTGCCAGCATTTCATGCGTCGACCGGAGCAGATGTTACTGGGAGTTTCTCAGGAAAGGAAAAAGCCACTTGTTGGGATGAGTTTGATAATGCAAGCACTCCTATCTTGCAAGCTCTTGCTAACCTCGGTTGTGGGGAACAGCCAGATGACAGCACAAGAAGTGGAGTGAAACAGCTGGTTTGTCGGATGTACCAACCAAAGACAGACATCAAAACTGTCAAAGCCCTCAGATGGTCCCTCCTTAAGAAAAATCAAGTGGAGTCTGCGAGGTTACCGCCCACACAAGCTGCTCTCCATCAAGCCATACTGAGAGCACACTACCAGCTTCTTGTTTGGAACAACGATCATGTAGCAAACCCGGTGTTGCCCTAACCAGAAGGCTATGGATGGCAAGAGGAAGATGGAAAGTGGATACCAGTCATGACAAATCTTCCACCAGCTCCAGAGGCAATTATACAGCTTGTCCGATGCAAGTGTGCCAAGTCCCGTTGCTCTAACAACCGTTGTCAGTGTGAAAAAGCCGGATTTGTCTGTACTGATCTCTGTCTGTGCTCTGAAGATTGCCAGAACGAGTATGCTGAGAGTGATGACGAGTATGATGAAGATGAAGTCGAACAGGAAATTCCATAGGAATGGACAACAGAACAATGTATATAGATATTCAGTAAGCCTTCCATGACTGTATATATAAAATAGCAGTAGTCGCTATTTTCATTTCCTGCCCTTGTTCCAATATACATGCGAAAATGAATACATCGATCTAGTATCATAAGTTGGCAAAATTATTGATTATGTGTACAAGATAGATTCTCAAATGGAGCCTCCGTAGTATTTGCTTCATCCGTCTCGTCCCTGTGCTATGGGCCATAGGATGGTATGGGGTCACGTGACACTACAAAGTGGCACCAATCGATGCAAGATGTCTAACTGACTAAGGTGAGCAAGTTTGGCATGATAAGGATTTTTTTTGACAAATTTATGGAAAATTAACAGAGAGGTCAGGCAAAACAAAGAGGAAAAAAGTACATATCATTCGAAAAAATAGAAGCAATCCTTCTGACTTACCAACTTTACACTGTTCAAATCTCCTTTGAAGAGGTGAAAGGACGTCCTCCCGAGTTAGTTGGTGGATCATGTCCACAGCATCAGAAACTTGTAATTTTTGTTTTTCTGACAGTCCTTATTTTCTTAGTAGTACAAGGAGTGTCGGTTGGTAGAATTATGCTGCTTGTACCTTCTGGAGTCTTTGATGATGCCATATCTGGACTGCCGTTCAGAATCCCCCATTGTCACTGGGACCCGCGGCAAGTAACTGTGTTGAGCTTCTTTGAAAATCAGGACTGGCTACGTTAGATGATTGCCTTTCACTTTGGATTGCCAAAGAATGCTCGGTGTTATTGACTTTCTTGACTTGGGCCTTGAAGTTTGCTGCGCTCGTACACTCGGAGAATGCATCAATAGATTTTTCTTTACTGAAATTCGCGATCTTAACTGCTTTGCCGCCATTTTCACGCCTCACATTTATGATTTCCTTTCCTTGTTTGGATTCACTAAAATCTATAACAGGTCCCAGATGGACCGCCAATTTCTCCTTTATACCAAGAACAACTTTGCCAGTGGACCTATTCTGAGCTAAAAACCAAGACATTGCATTTAACTTTCGATACCTTGAACATGACCGAGACAATGACTATTCGGTTAAATCATCTTTGCGGTAACGGATCAATCCCTGACAAAGCTGTGAAACATTACTGAAATTTCCGACACATCATTTACCGAACATTTACAGTATTCCTTTCGGGCCTCTTCTTTTAAAAAACTTTTTTTAAAAAGTAAAAGAAGTCATAAAGTAGCGATCAATGAAGTTTGCACAAATCTGATGCATGTCGGTAGATTTTTTTTTCATGTGATGAACAGACAACATGAGAAAGGAACCAACTCATTTCGTAAGGTTGGAATTCAGATAACAGGATTGAGGAGAGACATTTTGTATGCGAAACATTTTGCGGATGTCCAAATTGCTGCCCAGGAAAAGCCATTTTTCTACTGCCAAACATTTGATCAATTGCAACCGTGATGGAGCAATACTCACTGTTAACAAGCGAAGAGGACCTTCAAGTGGTCTCAAATACGGGCTGTACAAATGGTCATGGTGATGTGAATCAGTCTTGTCAAGATCTTTTATTGATTTCTGAAGACGATGAGTTCTCGCTTTTATCTAGTGATGTGGAGGAAGTATTGTCAAGTGAGCCAGATCATCCTGTAGAGGAAGTGAGTCGCCGTACTAGTACCCATCCCTCTGAAATAAAGAGCGCATCTCACCTAGATATTGCGAATCAGGGAAAAGAAAGCGTGATCCGTTTTCTTTAGCAGCAGAAGTGCCATTCACTGAGGTCGGCAGTAAACACAATTAGATAGTGGCCGTGATGGCGAACAGTCACCTAGATATTGCGAATCAGGGAAAAGAAAGTGTGATCCGTTTTCTTTAGCAGCAGAAGTGCCATTCACTGAGGTCGTCAGTAACAGTGACTCTAGCAGTAGCAGCTCTAACACAGAATGTCAACCACAGCAGGACGCCACAAATATCAAGAAATTCAAGAAGAAAGGTATTGAATTGGGAATAAGTGACTATTAGAAAAAATATGTTCGCATGTTATATTAAGACCTTCATACAGTAAGGCTATAAGCATTCAGACGTCATTGTAGAATACATGATTCCATTTTCCTTGAATGGAAGCTTGTGTGATGGCGGTTTTCCAGTAAATGACAAGTGTGATTCCCTGAAATTGACGCGGTTTCCAAACACTTGCTAATGTAAGCAATTCATCATTCTTACAACCTTAATTCACTGAAAAAAACTGAGGGGTCATCATTAAGGACACAAACTACTTCTATTCAAACCTCAACGGTGGGTTCCCCGTCTTAAAACTAAAAGAATTCATAAAAGACCCTAAACACTGCATTCGTAACGAATACCAGCTTTGTATCAACAGAGAAGTCATTATGGAACGTAAGATTCATAAAAAGGGTACACCCTCTTTGTTTGCTGAAGCCACTATTAAGGAATTGGTTAATAATAATGTTCTAAACATGTAATCACAATGAGCTCTCGTAAAAGTAAGGAGAAATATCACAAGCTTGTTTTTTCAGAAGTTTGTTTAGAGCACGTACAGCTAATTTGTTGGAGATCTTGTTTGAAGTTTGTCCTTTCTAGCCGATTCTCGTTCTAAGCCAAGCTGGCTTGTTTCAATGAAGTACATCAAAATGTAAATGATCTCGTTTTCAGAGATAAAGTGGAATAAATAAAGTACGATCTGTCACATCACGAGCTATAGTAGTCTGTGATTTCTAATTTTAGCTTGATTCCTATTCGCTGGCTTTTGACAGTCGATTCTGAAATGGCTTCTTTCCTTTTCCGTTCGCTTGCTGAGGATTTGCTTGTTTTCTTTTAAAACTCTTGCGATTCAAGAAAAATTGATTGCCTAACTGGTGAATTTGACAGTAGATTTCCCTGGAAAAATCGATATCACACTCATCTTTGCGTGATTCATGCGACCAGTCGGCTTTTCAGGTAAAATGAACTGTGGAATTCACTTGTTAGGCAGTGAAGAAAATGACATAATTAAGCAATATCCAGGAAAACCTCAAAAGTTTTGCTTGGAGACAAAAGAAACCTCTCATCCACTGAAGACTCGATTTTTGGTTAAAAAGGGATGTTTGTCAAGAAGATATTGAAAAATCGGATATCATATCCTCGATAAACTCAGATCATTCGGCCATTATTTTGCATTTTAGTAGCATCAGTAAACAAA
>NW_027179741.1:472500-477500 GCF_036669935.1 Montipora foliosa
GCACCAAAACAGCGAATATCACTCGTTGCCTACAGGTCTTCGAAAAGCCAAGGTTTTTGTGGTTGATGAATACCTTCACGAGATCCAGACTCACCAAGATCAAAGTTATTTTTATTATCGCGCGAAGTGCTTCCGCAGTTTCAAAGTCTACAAGGAACTACATAACTTGAAACTTGCGCTCTGCATTGCTTCTGGAGAAGTAGAATACGTGGGCCAAGTTGTGCTGCTGCTTCACAAGTTCGTTTGAAGGATTTCAAGCAGCTGATCACTGCACAGCAACTGAATTTCCACCATACCCTTCGTTTCCTTTGGACAATCACAACAGATCTTTAATTACACCAGATACTCTCAGTGATAAAGAAAAAGAACTTCTTGAGAGCCTAAGAATCAATGTAACTGATGCTAACAAATTGGAAGAGAAAACAAGAGATCAGGAAGAATGTGATGGCTGGATGAGAGAACGAAAACTAAGATTCATGGCATCCAACTTTGGCAAAATTTCTAGAAGACAAAGGAACCGTGAGAAGTTTGTGGAAGTTCTTTTGGCACAAAAATCAGTCTCAACAGCTGCAATGGAGCATGGCAAGAAGTATGAACCACTGGCATTAAAAGAATATGAAAAATGGGAAAGCCTGTTAAAGTGTTAAAAAGTGGCCTATTTGTATCACCTAATATTCCAATATTAGGTTGCTCACCTGATGCAAAAATTATTGACTTGAGTTGCAGAGACAGACTTGGAATAGGGGAAGTGAAATGCCCATCTTCTAAGTTTAATGTCACACCAACGAATGCTTGTGATGACTTTGGCTTCTTTATGGAGAAGAAAGATGGGAAGCCCTCCTTAAAACGAGGACATGTGTATTGTGATCAAGTGCAGGGACTAATGGGACTGGCAGGTGCCAAGTGGTGTGACTTTATTGTTTATACCAGCAGTGGGCTAAGCCTGGAGAGGATTATGTTTGATCAGGATCACTGGGATACCCTCTGTGACAAACGGTGTGATTATTATTTCAAATTCCTTCTTCCAGTAGCTGCTCTGTAAGAAACTAAACTGTTTACAAATAACTGATTTGTGATTTTCTTTAACCTGTGAAATTCACTGTATTTCCCATACATTGATTTCACTGGTATAATTCTGTCCATTTAGTACTAACAGTGAGATATTGTTTCATGGGTTAAATAAAATCTCTATCTTGTGATAACAAGGTCAAAAAACTAATGAATGTTTAAGGTTTTCCACATCCAACTTTTTCAGTTGTAGAAAGGAAATTACACTAGAATTTTGTTTCTTTTTTTCAATTTATTTCTCACCAGGAAGAAGGCGTCGTCAGGACAATTCCAAAATGTTGGCTTTTACTTCGTGCAGAAGACACACATGCCGCAACAAAAGCTTTAGGGGTCTTTAGGGATTTCGAATTCTCATTAGGTATTGTTTCACGATTTTTGTTCTATTGTTTTAGGTCATGTGTGTCTTCTACACGAAGTAAAAGCCAAAATGTTATTAACCAGCTCAAAAATGCAAAAATTTTAAAGTTATTTTGATTTAAATACCAGGGATTAGCTACACTGGGTTCTGTTACTTCCATGGGAAGCTCCATCTGCATTGAAATTCTACAAGTTATAGACGCAAGGTTTGGATCCTGACACATTCTGGGGGTGTAAGGGTTTTAAAGGCTATGTAATGATGATATTGTTTTGAAAGTTACATAACATAGAACACACTGACCACATTTGGTTTACAACCCCAAACATTGTGAATGGTACTATACTGTCCCATATCCCTCTTTCCACATGGATACGAAGGGAGGCAATAGACTGTGTCTCAACCACTTCCTCAGGGTTCATTTGCCCCTTATTTCCCAAAAAAGGTGGTATATTCAGGGAGACTCCAAGAGAGAGAAGATCCTCCACAGTAAACCCCTTACCTGCCATGAGAGAGTCTCCTCTGTCAAATGGCAACTTTAGGAATCCCGACCTTGTGACAATCTCTCTGTCAGACATATGGCCACTATAGAGCTGGCTAATAAAGGTTATGGCACCTCCAGGTGAAATGCCAATCAAACCTTTCAGAGTGGTATGATTTTTATATGAACTGAAAAGTTTGCTATTTAGATGGAGACTCTTAGGCATCTCACAGTGGATCTTGGTGCAGTCGATGATGACCCTGGTAGATGGATATTTTGCCTTGAAGTCAGCACGCATGTGATGGTCAAATTTGGCCCTTGATGGCCACACTGGAATTTTGCAAAATTTCAAATACATAACATAATAACCCACGAAATGGTTATTTGACTAACCGTTGTCTGCGAAATACCATACAGATGGCTCAAGTGTTCCTCTTTAAACCCTTGCCTTAATCTACAAAGAACACAGCAATTCTGAGCCATAACAGCATATCGCGACCTATATTACCATTTGTAAACACCAGAGTTTGGCCCTCAATGCCTCATTTTCATGCAAATCGACCCAGTTCATCTGAGACAGCCGCCATTTTGGAATAAGTTGTATGCGGCAGCCCAGAAATCTACAGAAAACACGCTTGTACAACCTGCCAAACATCGCTCAATTTTACAGTGGGACTTCACGAGAGATGGAATAATTCAGAATAAAGGAAATGTGAATTTCGTTTCGTGTCATTCAGTACTTCTAGCTAACAAAAGAAAAAGTGAAAAATAATCTTGTATCAAGAAATCTTTGCTCTTAAAGTAAGGACATTTTGTATGTTTTCTTATTTTCAACCATACTTAACAAATTTTTCCTCTTAAAGTAAGGATTTTTTATATTTTTTCTTATTTTTAACCATACTTAATTTAAGAACTTTTGCTTAAATTAAGAAAAAATACTTAAATTAAAACTTGAAAATTAGAAACACAAGGTTCTTACTTGAGGATTAAAAACGAGTAATTTACATTCTTAAATCAAATAATCCACAAATGTCTGTTAAAATTCTTCATAGACTTTCCTGAACAGACCTCTAACTTCAATAGGATTTCAATTGTTTATTTCTGGGATCTTCTTACACAATGCAAAAGCAATTCTCCACTCCAACACTCCAAAAGCAGTGCTGTATTTTTATATCAAAGGCACACGCACATTAACTTCATATATTATTATATAAAGTTATCCATACTTACATAATATGTTTCAAAAGTGAAAGGTGATTTCATTGTTTTGATAATCTCCTTTGGTTGACTTTTGGCAGAAGTGAAAGTTCAGTATTCTGAATACCAAAACAATTAGTACCAGTACAACTGTAGTAATATGGCATAAAATATTTACTAACATGTTTACCATAAATAGAGACACTCGATCCCAGTTACAACAACTTCTGATGCAACGCATCAGCCTAGACCGCGGTCGTTTGGAAGAAGCCTTCTTGCTATATGCATCTCCAGAGATAATTAATGAACACAACCTTTGGGCACAGCTACCTACACTGCCTCTTGATCGCAATGAAATGGTTCAGCAGCCAACAACAAAGTTTAACAAGGCCTTCTAGGAAAAGTGGGGAGGTAAATATTGCTTAACATATTCGTAAACATCAACATTCAACATTATTTGTCATAATTGGAAACAAACTATCACATTATAAACTGAAGACAAGTAATGCTTCTTATTAACATCCATGGATAACATTTCCAACCATGCATAACAATTGCTGCTCACAAATTGCAATTACTATGACTCCAAATTAGGGACAAAACGAAATATAACGAATCAAACCCAATTCCTACACATTGCTTTTAAATGCAGATTTTCTGATTGGCATTTGCATCCATATTGATGCTAAACATCTATCATAACTGTATCACTCTTTACAAGAGTGTCCTGGTTAAAGTTAACAGTATAAAATGGACAGGTAAAAGGAACATTAAACTGGAAACAATTATATCACTGAATCACTGAAACCACAGTAACAAATACATACCCATCAGTTTACATTATGCAATGCATCAGCATAAACTACCTACGTTTAGAAAAAGAGACTGCTATATCTCGTCCTATATTCTCAACATAAACATTGTTATGCAAAATTCAATTAATTGGATTTTATTCCTTTAAACTTTTCTTTTTCCTTATTGATGCTGTTATTTTCTAACAAAATTCTCACCACATCAATGGCGTGAAATTTCTTTTCTTTGTCTCTCTCCTTAGAGCACACTTGCCAAATTCCAAGCTTCCGAAATGTTCTTGTGTTGGATGGCAACATGAAAAATGCCAGGCAAGTCTGCATGGTCAAAGATGCAGATAAGGTACATTTTCCTTCAATGAAAGGAACAATTGTGGTTGGTAGGTATATTTATTATACAGAGCTGTGTTACACAAATCATGTATCACTAATTCCCATGCTAACTTAATTTCTTGCTTATCCCAAAGTACATAACAAAATAACATTTCCATAAAGTAATATTATATCCAATGACAAACCACGTATCAGGATATCAATGAAAATTTTCCATTGCCCTTAAACTCAGATGGCAGCAATCCAGTCAATCCACACAATAGTTCGAGCTGTTTTGTACTTTCTTGTGATTGTTATGTTGATCATTAACACAGAATGTCAAGATATTGTGCACAGCACAATAGGACAGCCATGACATATCAGGATGACTTACAAGATGAAAAGAAGAGCACCACGAATGAAGACAACCGTGGCTCGTTGATAGTAAAAACCACCAACAATAAGACCACAATATGAGGTAGCGTTTCATGCTAAAACACAAATAATTGCAATGTTGTAGCGTTTGTTGGTAATATTACTGTCATTCAACCAACTCCAAATATTGTGGAAGCATATCTTTTCTGAGTTCAGCAGTCATTAATAACACTGTTGTTGGTACTACAATATGACCCCTGCAACTCCATTTATGCTACAATACTCGTTAAAAATCTTGAAACAATTGTGTCTGTTTCCCCTTCCACAATGTTGATTTGCGTATCACAGTGGTCTCAGTATTTCAAAACGCGCGTGGCTCAACATTGGGGAGGGAGAAGGCACA